>NC_056741.1:52296977-52474477 GCF_019279795.1 Protopterus annectens | reverse complement strand
GCGAGAAATAGCTCCTGAGGGTACTCATAGCAGTGTGGAGAGAAAGGTGTATCCCAGATGACTGGAGAATAAGCATACTTGTGCCAGTGTACAGGAACAAAGGGGAGATCCACAACTGTGGGCAGTACAGTGGTATCAAACTCCTGTCACATTGCATGAAAGTTCTGGAGAGGGTGATTGATAAACCAATACCCAGAGTAGTAGAATGTAAGATGGGACATGAGCAGTTCATATTCAGATCAGGATGCAGCACAACTGACCCGATGTTTGCAATTCATAGGTTAATAGATTAGTACTAAGCTAACTGCCCTTGTGAGCCATTTTAAGCCTAGCCAATTATCCCTTGTGAGACTCAAACCCTGCACCTTGTGTTTGTAAGGCAAACACCTTAACCATTACGCCACCCTCAGCCGAGAAGAAGCTACAGATGAGGGAAGAGCCCAATTGAGCATTCCTAGTCTTGGAGAAATCATATAACAAGGTCCCAAGAAAGCTGATTTGAGCAGTCCTGCAGTGGTTCAAAGTCCCAGAAACATTGGTAGAATTAGTGCAAGCTATGTACAATGACCCAATTACTCAAGTACAAACAGTGTTCAGTCTCATAGAGGGATTCCCAGAGGGAGTGGGTGTGTATCAAGGTTCAGGTCGAGCCCACTGCTGCGGATACTAGTGACAGACTATATTAGCAGACAGGTTGGAGAGGACAGATCAACAAAGTTGCTGTATGCAGATGATATAGCATTACAGGCAGACTCAGAGCAAGAACTTCAGCAAAGGATAGGGGAATGGAATGTAAAACTGAAGGCACATGGGATGACATTGGGTACAGATGACACAGTGGTAATGACAGCAAATAAGAGAAATCAGAAGAAGATGAGAACTGAGACAGAAGATAAACAGATGGGTGCACATTAACAAGAGCTGCCATTGCTATATGAAACCTTATATAATACGTCTGGTTCAGACAGTGCATTTATTTATGGGTGCACATTAACAAGAGCTGCCATTGCTGTTATGAAACCTTATATAATAAGTCTGGTCCAGACAGTGCATTTATTTATGGGTGCACATTAACAAGAGCTGCCATTGCTATTATGAAACCTTATATAATAAGTCTGGTCCAGACAGTGCATTTATTTATGGGTGCACATTAACAAGAGCTGCCATTGCTGTTATGAAACCTTATATAATAAGTCTGGTCCAGACAGTGCATTTATTTATGGGTGCACATTAACAAGAGCTGCCATTGCTATTATGAAACCTTATATAATAAGTCTGGTCCAGACAGTGCATTTATTTATGGGTGCACATTAACAAGAGCTGCCATTGCTATTATGAAACCTTATATAATACGTCTGGTTCAGACAGTGCATTTGTTTATGGGTGCACATTAACAAGAGCTTCCATTGCTACTATGAAACCTTATATAATAAGTCTGGTCCAGACAGTGCATTTATTTATGGGTGCACATTAACAAGAGCTGCCATTGCTATTATGAAACCTTATATAATAAGTCAGAGAGTGCATTTATTTTGTTCTTTTAATTCTATTCCTCAGTCTATTATCTCAAGAGAGCAAGACATCTCTGCACTCTCTAAGGCTAAAAGCATGGCATCAGTGGGCCTTGACAACATCGCATGTTGCCTTTTAAATAACTTAAAACATGACCTAGCAGACCCACCTGGATCCCTATTTAACCACACCCTCCAGACATGCTATGATCATAAGCCTGACTATCCTCATCTGTAAGGCCATGGACAGGATCATCATGGACCTTATCAACAAGGACACAGGTAATCTCCAGACTCTGTACCCAACCCAGTTCAGATTTGTTAAGGATAGATCATGTCTGTTAAATCTGGTTGACTTCCTAGAGAAGATTGCCAAGACCATGGATGAGGGGAAAGACTATGCATACCACCTAACTTGACCTATCCAAGGCATTTCACAATTCCCCAATCAGACAGTATAGAGAAACTCTCTCAACTGGGCATAAACTCCGATGTCACATGGTGGGTAGACAAATGGCTCACTGACAGGGCACGTATTGTGAAAGTGGGTGAATTCACCTCTAGCAAGAGGGCAGTCATCTGTGGTGCACCCCCATGGTTCTGTACTAGGCCCTCTCCTATTCTGTTTCTCAGACATTAAGGCCAATATAGATAGACTTTGACTGACCAAGTTCGCTGATGACTGCAAATTGAGAACTATCATTGACTCCCTGAATGATATCGATGTACTGCAGAAAGGATTAACACAGACAAATGATTAGTGCCAGAGCCATGGATTGAAACTAAAGGCAAGAAAATGCATAATTATTTCCTTTGGGAAAGCAAATACCTCAGCTAATTACAATATAGACAGCACCCCCCCTAAGAGTAGACCCAGTGGCATGTGATCTGGGTACTCAGGTTGATAGTAATCCAAACTTCGACCACCATGTGTCCACAGTGGAGAGAAAGCCCTTCTATGTGGGATAACTTATAAGTAAGGGCATGGCATCCAGATCAAAGGTTCATATGTTCATAGGTGTGTACTAGGCTAATGACCCTGGAGCCTTTACAAACCTAGCCCATAGGATTAGCCTGGCATTGTGCCGCCCAACCTTAGTTCCCAGTGCCTCTGTCTAGTAGGGCTACTGGAGCGATCCCCAGGGTGAATTTTCTATTTCCCATCCGGACATTATAATTCCATTTTACTTGGCCCACATCAGACCAATAATTGAGTACAGTATACCATTTTGCACATACCTCAACAGACATCTGCAACAGCTGGAGTGATTCCAGAGATTTCTCACCAGGAAGATACAGAGGATAAAAAATAAGTCCTATCAGGAAAGACTGAAAGCCCTATCACTGTATTATTTCTCCTACAAACTACTAAGGGGTGATCTGTGTCTGGCCTTCTGGGCAGTCTACGATCCAGCCATGGAAATGTTACACATTAGTAAATCAAACTGCACAAGGGTCACTTGTTCCATGGAACTTAACCTAGCCTCTGACATGAATAAATCATGTTGGAGAGATACAGACTACACCTTGTCTGGAACAAGTTTCCCATTCACGTGAAACAAAGCCCATGACTCTTTTCAAGCACAACCTAGATCAATGGATGCATAATCATACATTTACTCCTGGGGTTGGCGTCCATGTCCCTCATGGACAGAAGCAGTCAGTATTATATACCATAGCATAGGCTCACACCTCTGTGAACATTGTTCACTTAACTATTGAAAATTGGGAAACTTGGGTTAAATCTGGCCAGGCTTGTAAGGTTTCTTGGATGATTAGCCTAGTAATCTCCTATGAACCGATCGCAGAACAAGAAATAAACAGACCTCCAGTAAATTCAGTGAACTTCACAAAAAACCTAACCATAAACAAGAAATCACTGGAACCAAGACAGTTGGAGTGTGCAAGTCCAGTCTAATGTTAAAGTAACACAAATAAAGCACACAAATTAAAACTTTTACCCAGAGGGCTTCCTCAGGCATTTATGATAAAGTAAAATTTATTTTTTTATTTTATTTATTTATTTAACATTTGTTGACCGGGAATGTCCGACTAGGTTCCACAGATCCTGTTTTCAGCGGAGGCCCGGGGAGAAATGCTCCAAATGCATGTCTTTGGAATGTGTCTTAGAATGTAATTAGTAAATTAAAACCACATGACTAATACAATTAACAAGTTTAATCTGGCAGTTAACCCAGTGGATTAAGGCTATGAGTTGTTAACAAGATACTTCATGTAGTCTAGGGTTTGATTCCCTCAGCCTCTGTTTATCTACCCTTTGACTCTGAACAAGTTTCTTAATCAGACAGTTTTCTGATAAAACTTTGTACGGACTCCTCAATGGTCTTTTGAACTACATGCCTAGTAACTACCTATTGGTAACCCAAACATGAACAACTAAAGAGTATCTGAGAGAGCTGCACAATTATAATTAGTAATGCTAAGTGAACTGGAGTTAGTACTTGTCCTGACAATGTCAAATGTATGTTCTGTTTTATGTATATTTAGTCTGCTCAATTGCAGTAAGCTTTTGTTTTATGAAAATGTTTAAATCTTAAATTACAGGGCAGTACTGAATAGCCAGTAAATAAAATGATTGTTGACTGCCCTTCCTGATGCTAACACCACCCTAAGACTTGGATATGACTGACTGTTTTTTTTTTAATTAACAATAAAGGTCTCCATGTAAATGCAAAGAGAACTCATTCAGAAGGATTCTGGACGAACATAAAAATATGAGTACACAGAATAAAGCATGCTTGCAATACCTTAACAGTCTCAATGCATACTGAAAAGATGTCACATTGCTTTGAAAGCAGCAACATTATTATATTTATTCAAGTCAGACTGGCTACTTCCTTGACTAGTGGTTTGTTACCTGATTACCCATTATAACCGGTATTCTGAGATCACTAGAACCACAGCATCTGAGGTGTGTACACAGACAGAGTAACTATAATTGTTGTCATGGGTATGAGGGCATTTTGTAGGTGAAACATGACTGACTGCTGTGCTTTTCTTGGCTCAATTATTTTAGGCTGGCTTTGCAGGACTAATGTGACTTGTGTGAAGCAAGATAGAAAGGATTTGTTTACTCTGGGGCTATTGTTTGTATTGAACAAAGTTGAGTTACATCATGTGACCATCATTTTTATCACAATCAGATTTGAGGTGTACACGGTCAGCAAAGTGACTGTAACTGTTGGATTGGAGTGGGGCTCGGCTGTGAATGAAAGCAATTGATTTTTTAATGTCACTTGCTGAGTTTAAATAGTCTGGTATTACAGGACTAGTGTGCATTTGTGTGGGAATAGTTGGAATATTTTCTCAATGGTTACTGGTAGTGTGAAATAAAAATGAAACTCTCCCTGATTTTGCACAATATCTCTCAGTTTCACTCTTTTTTTTCTTGCTTTTCATAATATGTGTGGTTTTCTGGCAAGTCACTGAGATTGCAGTCATTAAATAATGAGAGACGTTTGAATTCCAGACTTCATATCCTTGTGAAAACACATAATGCAAAAACTGTTATTCTAGCAATTTCCTGAGTATACCGGAGTAGTATTTAAAATCGATCTCGATTTTGAACCTTGCCCCTTACGTTTTCGACTTTGTTACTGATTCTTGTGCTAAGAGATCGTGAGGTATTTTTATCACAATTGGATGAGATGTACACAACAAAGTGATTTTAGCTACAGGGAGGGTAGGGGGGCTGTCTGTGGCTGCAGCTTGTTTGTTCGGTTTAAGTAGTCTGGCTGTGCAAGACTCATGTGCATTTGAGTGAAATAACGCAGATTTCTTGAGGTTAGTGTCTGTGTGAAACAAAGCTGAATTACACAGTTCTCAACTGTATCTGATTTTGCATAATTTCCCTGATTTTGCCTCATATTTTTGATTTGTTCCACAAAATGTGGTTTTCTGGCAAATGATTAAGAATTGCAATCACTAAATAATGACAGGCATTTAAGTTTCAAGTTTCATGTCCTTTAAAAATTAATGTGAATGCAAAGATTGTTAACAAAAGGCACTATCTAAGTATATATGAACAATATTTAAAATGTGTCCCTGATTTTGGGTATTTGTATCTCTTTACCTTCTGGATTTATCTCTGTGTATTTGGAGGTAATCTTTTATAGACATTAGATGAAGTGTCCACAGTAGAGTGTCTATAACTGATAGGTGGGTTTGTCTTGGATGAAAGTAACTTACCCTGTTATAGTCTGGCTTTACAGGGCTAAGATGGATTTGTGTGAAATAAGTTGAATATTCGGGTTACTGTTGTGTGTTTGCATTACTGTGTAAGGTATTCAGCTTATTCAGCCACAGTCAGACATCAGAGGTGTACACAGCCAATAATGCAGTTATAATTGTTGGATACAGGGCTGCCTATGATAAGAGTACTGAGCCTGCTGTCATGATCAAGTTAGACAGTCATTATTCTGGCTTTTCAGGGTTACTGTGCATTTGTGTAAAGGAAGTTGGATTATTTTCTTGCAGACATTTTTACCAGAATCAGACATTTGTAATGTACACAGTGAAGTGTAAGTGATGGGTTTGGACATTGGTGGATTATAATGACATTAATATGAGTTGTCTTTTATGGTTTAAATGTTCTAAAATGGGTAAAATTGTTATAGGTTCATAAGAAAGTACTAGGCTATCTGCCCTTGCAGGCCATTTTAAATTTCCTTCAAATGTGAGAATCAAACCCTGTATTGTGTGTCTGTGACGTAAACACTTTAGCCATTACACCAACCCATAACTGTTTTGCCGCAGGTCCAGAGATGGACCTTCTTTGAGCAGGGATATCATATAGGATTTTTTCAGAGTTCTGGGAAATAACTTTTATTGATTAGTAAATTTTCTTTCACATCTTGTTGGTAAACTGTTCAAGTCCACTCAAATTTTAAACAAACTTACACACATTTTGGTTTATTAAGCAATATAATTTGAGACAATTTAAGTTAAGAAGAATGGATGGAAAGACACAAATTTATTCCAGGTGTAACCCCCTATCCTTTATGGACAAGGCAGTAACTAGCTGGATGTATCACTGGAATTGCAGTGGCTTGGATTCAAAAGGCTTAACTGGTCTCTAGCTTAGTACAAGATATGAACCCATGAACATAACTATTTCTTGTAAACGTTGTCCTGGATACCATTATCTTTTCTTTCTGATGTCACTGAGTCCATACTGATGCTTTAAAGCCACTTTCAGCTTGCATCCACTCCAACTAACCTGACTTAATACTTCTTACAAATGCATAATCGTAGTCCACACATGTAATGCAAATATACAACTACCTTAGCAAAAAAATCCACACTATTTGATATTGCATTCCAAATTTTCTCCTTAAATATATGGGTTTGTGAAACCTCTCCAAAGGCAGTCTTACCAAAAAACAGCAATCCCAAACTGCAAGGTTTAATGTCTAGGCAATAACATTTATTAAATATAGTTTGTCAGATGTTATGCTCTGCTATGTTTAGTTTCTGGTACTTCATGCATTTTCATTTAATGGACTCTAGGCTGTCAGGCTTTTGGTTTATTTTAGTTAAATTGCATTGGTCATGAACTGCAAAATGTAAAATAAAAATTTATGACACGGGGATACTGTTGCTGCACACAAGTTGCTGGGGCTCTATGTTCACACCGAATCAAATATTATAAATCTCTGCTAACCCAAACTTGGACAGAGTTTAAATACTTCAGTTTGCTATTAACAAAAATAAAGGCTATACTCTCTAAGGTTGTGAGACTTTAGGGTTACTATAAATAAGCATAACTTCTGCTAGATGCCCCCTGCATTAAGAAGGTGCAGGGATGACTATCCACTTGCAAATCCTAGGAATGACATTTTCAGTATTTTGCTGATTTCTTTAGTGATAACTTTATTTGTAAAACACAGACATGATAATCTCCAGGCCAGCTGAATTCACTACCTGCTGATCTTTTTCTTTACTTTAATTTCTAAACGTCAGGTTTCTTTACTTCCTTTCAGACAGACTGTATCGATCTTCTGCTGCTAAGAAATCTAATTTACTTCCAGGCTTTGGTATTATTTAAGGCTTCTGACCTTGTCATTTTAGGCATGTGGCCTAGACGTCAAATGGCATTTGGAAAAGTGTCGTAGCTCCGAACATTTATATTCTAATCATCTTTCCATCCATTTCACTTGCTTCTGTTTGTTAATTTTATTATCCCTTCTTTCTTTCTGTAACCTCATTGTTTCTATCAGTGCCTTCTTTTCTAGTTTTCTACTCTCTCTACTCCAGTTTGGCTCTTTCATTGTTTTTCTCCAGGCTTATTTTTCTATCCTGTCTTTTGTTCACCTTTTTAAAACTGTCGCCCATATTGTCTTTGATACTTCTGATATTTCTCCCACAAAGGATAAAATACCAGGCCTCCCATGCTGCGATTATTTAATTCTTTTATCCAAAGGATACAATACCAGGCCTCCCATGCTGTGATTATTTAATTCTTTTATCCAAAGGATACAATACCAGGCCTCCCATGCTGCGATTATTTAATTCTTTTATCCAAAGGATACAATACCAGGCCTCCCATGCTGTGATTATTTAATTCTTTTATCCAAAGGATACAATACCAGGCCTCCCATGCTGCGATTATTTAATTCTTTTATCCAAAGGATACAATACCAGGCTTCCTGTGCTGCGATTATTTAATTCTTTTATTGAAAGGATACAATACCAGACTTCCTGTGCTGCGATTATTTAATTCTTTTATTGAAAGGATACAATACCAGGCTTCCTGTGCTGCGATTATTTAATTCTTTTATCGAAAGGATACAATACCAGGCTTCCTGTGCTGCGATTATTTAATTCTTTTATCCATCTCATTATTTTTCCAGATCAGTTCTGTTCTGTCTGGTAGCTAGTGCAGGGGCTTAACAATGTGCGTTGTGGTTCCTGTGGTATGGGGTTTGAGTTTCTCCGCCCTGCTGTGTTGACCTTGAGCAAACTACTTAACCAGACATTGCTCCCAGGTCACCCTGAAAAGAGACTGTGTGTCCAGTGGACCTACCTAGTTAACAAATGGATATTATTATTTCAGCTTCCAGTGCATCAATTATTCATTATTTTGTCCATCTCTGCCTTTTGCTGCATTATTCGGTATTTCGTTATAATTCACCCCAATATTTTGTGCTCTTCATTTACTTCTTTCTTAACCTCTTCCAGCATTTCATTATCTCCCTCCTATGCCTCAGCTATACTGGGGTCACTCTTTTTATTGAACCCTTAATCTTATTTCATCTACAGTGCTTTGTTTATATTCTAAACAGACCGTTTACCTAACTAATTCAGTCCATATTCCTTATACCCGACTTTCATTCTTTTTTCATGACTATTTTCTTCTAATCAGCATAAATGTCAGCCTGCTAAAATTGCTGTGAGTTTATGTGGGTACCTGCTGAAATTCTGGGGAGCGGTAACTATTATCCTTAGAACACTATAACTATGTGTGAATTTGAAAAAAAAAAAAAAATATGTATATATATATATATATATATATATATATATATATATATATATATATACATATATATATATATATATATGTGTGAAATATTATATTTCAGTATCTCGAGACTATAAAGCCAAAAACTCACAAAACCGCGAACGTCAACAAAACACTACACCACACATACAAACATAAATACACATACCTCCCGACACTACAACAAAGCAAAACAAAACACATAAACACAACAAAACAAACACACACTCACACCTACCCTTCCTATAAGTGGGGGGGCAAGCCCCCTTCCACCGCCCATGTGGGGGGCTGCACCCCCCACACCCCCGCTACTTATATATACTAACTCCTAGGTCGCACTAAACACCAAAAGACAGAAAACCCACCACCACACAATCTACACCCCCTTGCACAAACACACATCACATACATACAAACACCACCACTCTCAACACTAACCCACTCAGACTCTTACCTACCTACCCTAACCCACACCTAAAACTCCCCAACACAATCACAAACCCTCCCCAAAACCCTTAAAAAACAACACTTACCACAGGTTTGATATTTCCGGGTTGTATATTCTACAGTTTTGTGCAACTGCAGATTCGACAATTTGGTCTCGAGATACTGAAATTCGACATTTCAGTATTTTGAGATTCTAAAGAGTGAACCCATATATATATATATATATATATATATATATATATATATATATATATATAAAGCCCAGGGTTGCATTTTTTGTACTCCACAGTACTGCTGTCTTGGATTTAGTATATTTAAGTGACGGTGACAGTGGTATGCAGGAGTAAAGCCCCTTCCAAAAACACTGAAATGCTGCAACAGCGGGTTCTGGAATTTATTGCTTTTTTTTTTTTTTTAATCACATTTTATTTTTCAAACTGTTATGACTTATAGTATTGGGTTTCACACTGCTGACAAAGAACCTGTAATTACATAGATATACTCTAGCCGTGTACTCATTTCTTTACATTATCGATCTGTAATATCACTTGTTCATTTATGATATAAATTATAAAGATGAGATATGATCAATAATCTTACTAATCCATTTACTGATCAGGTACAGTATGATTTACATACTCCTTTCTGTACAGAGCCATCCCTGCTCCCCATTGTTTACATCCCCACTACGTTTTCATTTTATTATCTACCAGATTCACTCACTGCAGTACCTTTTCTCTAGCACCATTCGTGCTAGCTATTTGTTCTCTCTTTGTCCCTACTGACCAGCCAGCCCCCTCATCTCTACTAGTTGACCCATTCATTCCCTCAACACTGAGAATTAAAGATGGCCAAGAGGGGGCTATCATTAAAGCAGCCATCAGGTGTAGTTCAAATGTTTTTATTTATGACCTTACCTCTCCAAGAGTGGATGGCTAAGTAGGGGAAGAGGGGGTGTCATGTGCTATGGACAGGTTGCACATATCATCTTAGTCCAGCCCACAACACCTGAAGCATAAGAAGTAATTTTTCATGACCTCCACTATAGAAATTGCACTCCTTTATGTGCACCATGAACACCTGTAACCCTCCCCTCTTCCTGAGAAAGGTGGCAGGCCATGCCCCTTTACTCTTCTTTGCCTCTGCATAGTTCCTTCAGTGCTGTGGCTGGTAGTCCAACCCCTGTTGCCTGGGTCATAGTCAGGCCTCCATCCGTCTGTGCAACAGAGAAGGGTATCAATGCCAGCTATGCTGTTTTTCTTTCCTTATCCGCTTGTGGCCTTTCACAGTAACTTAGCCCTCAGTTTCTGCTCTTTGACAATATTACATTTCGCAAAGTAGCCTCAGTCATGTTACTACTTCATTATTCTTCACAGCATGTCTCTCTCTATGAAACTCTTAGTACCTTCAAACAAATATTAATTTATATGATTTTTTCATTCAACATTTGTTCATATATCCTCTTGTTTTTAGGACTCATTTTCTAGAAACTGTTTCATTCTTCTTTATTCCATCTTGGCTGCTGTATTTCCTTGCATAACAAATCATGAACCAACCTGTTTATATTATATTCTAGTTCTCTGATTTGTTCATGTAACCCATCTAAAAGCATAGAAATCTCACATCTGGTTTTATATATATATATATATATATATATATATATATATATGTATATATATATATATATGTATAGGTATGTGTGTGTGTGTGTGTGTGTGTGTGTGTGTATGCATGTTTGTCTGTGTGTGTGTGTGTGTGTGTGTGTGTGTGTGTGTGTGTGTGTGTGTGTATGTTTGTGTGTGTGTGTGTGTGTGTGTGTGTGTGTGTGTGTGTGTGTGTGTGTATGTTTGTGTGTGTGTGTGTGTGTGTGTGTGTGTGTGTGTGTGTGTGTGTGTATGGCCTTACTATCACGGTTTTGAAGCCTGCTAGATTGAAAACCATAATTTAGAAACCATATCGAAAGACAAAAATACAGAAAGACAACAGTGTCTAAAAATCTTGAATACTAAATCCTCTACCAGTGTGATCCCAGGTGAAAGTGCTAACATTGGTCCTGTAGGGGTGTAAACTTCAGGTGTTCGATATTTTGGTCTTTGATGGTATGAAATATTCTGCTTCTGGATTTTTCAGTCTTTTATTTTTGATGCATTTAATATATATGTATGTATTCTGTTTTTAAACACTCTTTTTGTCTTAACAATATAATAAAGGTTGCAGCTGCACCTGATAGCATAAATAACAGTCTTAGAAGTGTAACTAAATTTCTCTTTCAAATCAAACTTTTAGCTGGGATGACAAACATCACCACAGTTGTTGCAGTTACCACAAGAAGCTATTTTAGGTTCTATTACACATGTACTCTTCCATCTGTTCCACTGGTCTGCTAAAAGTGACAATTAGGTTAAGTATCAACCTTTTGTATAAGACTTTTTTTGATAACAAAGCATCCCAGTACTAAGGGTATTATCTTGTTTCACAATTGGCTAAACCTTATGCAGTAAGCCCACCACCTCTGAATTTATTAACATTGAATACTATCATAAAATATATATATGTTCATAGGTTACTGCTAGGCTAATTGCCATTGCAGGCTATTTTAAGCCCAGTCAAATTTCTCATTTGGTGTCTGAATTACCTATTTTATTAGTGTTTAAATTATTGTTACCTATTCATGGACTGGATTTATATTACCTCTTGTGATAATAAGTGGGGGTCATACCACAGGTATTTTGGCAGGCTCTGATCATGGGTTAAAACATTTAGAGGCTGCCTCCATTCATTAGTAGTGTGGGGGAAGCCTTGGGATAAATGTCCTGTTTTCCATCCATAGATTCAATCTGTGTTTGAATTTGGACAGTGTTGATCTTTGTATTATGTAGATTGGGGAGTCTGTTCCATAGCATTTGTACACTCTGTGAGTTATACCTGTCTACCAAACTGTTCTGTTGATGTTGCAGAAAAGATTTAGCTCCTTGGAAGAGGTGGTTCTGATGCCGTTTGACTTGCTGATGTATAGTAGGTCCATCACTACTGGGTTAGAGGTTCCTTGGAAGAGATTATTCTGATGCCGTTTGACTTGTTGATGTATAGTAGGTTCATCACTACTGGGTAAGAGGCTCCTTGGAAGAGGTGATTCTGATGCCATTTGACTTGATGTATAGTAGGTTCATCACTACTGGGTAAGAGGCTCCTTGGAAGAGGTGATTCTGATGCCATTTGACTTGATGTATAGTAGGTCCATCACTACTGGGTTAGAGGCTCCTTGGAAGAGGTGATTCTGATGCCGTTTGACTTGATGTATAGTAGGTCCATCACTACTGGGTAAGAGGCTCCTTGGAAGAGGTGATTCTGATGCCGTTTGACTTGCTGATGTATAGTAGGTCCATCACTACTGGGTTAGAGGCTCCTTGGAAGAGGTGATTCTGATGTCGTTTGACTTGCTGGTGTATAGTAGGTCAATCACTACTGGGTTAGAGGCTCCTTGGAAGAGGTGATTCTGATGCCGTCTGACTTGATGTATAGTAGGTCCATCACTACTGGGTAAGAGGCTCCTTGGAAGAGGTGATTCTGATGCCGTTTGACTTGCTGATGTATAGTAGGTCCATCACCACTGGGTAAGAGGCTCCTTGGAAGAGGTGATTCTGATGCCATTTGACTTGCTGATATATAGTAGGTCCATCACTACTGGGTAAGAGGCTCCTTGGAAGAAGTGACTCTGATGCCGTTTGACTTGATGTATAGTAGGTCCATCACTACTGGGTTAGAGGTTCCTTGGAAGAGATGATTCTGATGCCATTTGACTTGTTGATGTATAGGAGGTCCATCACTACTGGGTTAGAGGCTCCTTGGAAGAGGTGATTCTGATGCCGTTTGACTTGCTGATGTATAGTAGCTCCATCACTACTGGGTTAGAGGCTCCTTGGAAGAGATGATTCTGATGCCGTTTGACTTGCTGATGTATAGTAGGTCCATCACTACTGGGTTAGAGGCTCCTTGGAAGAGATGATTCTGATGCCGTTTGACTTGCTGATGTATAGTAGGTCCATCACTACTGGGTTAGAGGCTCCTTGGAAGAGGTGATTCTGATGTCGTTTGACTTGCTGGTGTATAGTAGGTCAATCACTACTGGGTTAGAGGCTCCTTGGAAGAGGTGATTCTGATGCCGTCTGACTTGATGTATAGTAGGTCCATCACTACTGGGTGAGAGGCTTCTTGGAAGAGATGATTCTGATGCCGTTTGACTTGTTGATGTATAGTAGGTCCATCACTACTGGGTAAGAGGCTCCTTGGAAGAGGTGATTCTGATGCCGTTTGACTTGATGTATAGTAGGTCCATCACTACTGGCTTAGAGGCTCCTTGGAAGAGGTGATTCTGATGCCGTTTGACTTGCTGATGTATAGGAGGTCCATCACTACTGGGTGAGAGGCTCCTTGGAAGAGGTGATTCTGATGCCGTTTGACTTGCTGATGTATAGTAGGTCCATCACTACTGGGTTAGAGGCTCCTTGGAAGAGGTGATTCTGATGCCGTTTGACTTGATGTATAGTAGGTCCATCACTACTGGGTTAGAGGCTCCTTGGAAGAGGTGATTCTGATGCCATTTGACTTGATGTATAGTAGGTCCATCACTACTGGGTTAGAGGCTTCTTGGAAGAGGTGATTCTGATGCCGTTTGACTTGCTGATGTATAGTAGGTCCATCACTACTGGGTTAGAGGCTCCTTGGAAGAGGTGACTCTGATGCCGTTTGACTTGATGTATAGTAGGTCCATCGCTACTGGGTTACAGGATACCTTATATGCCAGACACAGTTCACCTGTTAGCAGTTTGTAAGAGACAGAGTAGAACAACAGGGATTTGAAATGACCCATGTAGGTTAAATTGTTTAAGTCCGGTATCCTTTAGTAAGGTATTTTTGAGGGTATCAGTTGTTGCATGTATCTTGGCAGATACACACCAAAGAGGGCATTATAGTTGATGATTAGCCTTATAAAGCCTGAGTAAAAGGGGCAATGCCATCCTTGGACCCAGAATCCATCCCTTTGTTAATGAGCTGTATGATACAGAAGGATGTCTTTACCACAGTGGACACATGTTGGTCAAAAGTTAAGTCACTGTCCACAGACGTTTCCAGATCTCAAACAACTGGGTCAAATTTTAAGTAATGTATTGTCAATGTATTAGCTCCCTGGGTTAGAACACTTCCCAAAGGATGAGATAATGCATTTTTTGTCATTTAGCTTTAGTTCATGATTATGGTACCAATTATTTATTTGGGACAAACCTTCCTACATGATGGTAAAGTCTTTTGGGGATTCAGTAACTGCATCTAGCTTGCAGTTATCTGCAGTCTTGGTCAGCCACTGTCCCTTAGTATTGGATTTAACTTCCAAGAATTAGATATCAAACAAGAGAGGTCCCACCACTGATCCCTGGGGGGACTCCACTGGTGACTGGTGTTTCAGTGGCGGTAGCTTCCCTTATTTTGATCTCCTGTTTTGATCTGTCAGCCAACTGGTGAGCCAGGTTTATTCTTAGTTTATTAAGTGTTTTATATTTATCATTTATTTATTTATTGGCATTTGTTTACCGGGCAAGTCCACTGGGCCAAGCAGAGCCCATTTTCAGTGGAGGCTTGGGTAGAAAAGCTCCACAAACGGTTCTACCATGAGTGAGTGGTGATGGTGGTGGTGGTAGGATTGTGTCTCTCACATTTTGTTGATATTTATATATTTTGTTGCCCTGCATTATGGATTGCTTCCATTAAAAACAAATCTTGTCTGAGCATGCTGGAGACCTCTCTATGGGCTCCCTCTGTATTCATCTTATTCCAGCGTCTTGGCAAAACAAACAATTCTAATATTGTAGCAAAATGAAAAGATTACAAAATTGCAATAAGATCATCCTAACTCAAATTTATATCATTTTAAAAATACATCTGCCCTGCAGAAAACAATAAACAAAACTGGTAGATTTATCTGAATGATAACAGATTACATCATTGTTTTTAAGTAACTCTACAAACACTTCGCTGAAAGAGTCACCTCTATGTTCTCTGTAACTAATTAGAAATTACTCCACCTGAACTTTTGCTCCAGAAGCCAAAAAGCTACTTCTGCTGCATTCTGCTCTCTGCAACGGCATTAATCAGGACTTAGGTTCATAAGTGTTTACTAGGCTAATGACCACATGGGCCTTTTTAAGGCTACCATGCATCCCAAATCTCTGACAAGTTCTGATACTCTTGTCAGAGATTTGGGATTCTCGGTTTACTTAGACAACCTTTCAATCTATCAACTTTTGAATGTGCTTTTATAAAACTAGCCCCATTGTTTGGAACTTAAGCCCTGAGAATAAAAATCTCCCCACTGTAGTAGCACTGTAGAGATCTGGTCCAACTACTTAACAGAAAGCACCAAATGCAATTACTTCACAGACAGTGGTTAAACACTCTGCATCATAAGAATGCGCCCTTCAAATTCTAATCATTCTATTCTTTACACTATTACTTCCTTATCAGTTAAAATGCCAGCCCCCAGGTGCAGGCTTATAACTACTTTCTCTTAAATATTCACTACTCATACCAGGTCACTCATGACATAATCTTCACCCCCTTTCCAGTATATTTCATCCTGCCCTCTCCTCCTCAGCTTCTCTCCTGCCTCACTTATTTCATATCTGTTATCTGCAAATATAATTTATTATATGGAGTACATAGAAGAAATACAATCTAGATGTAATTACATACATACATACATACAAATATTTCAAGCGAGGGCATTCATTCTCTTCTAGCCTGCCAACAGATTCAAACACGGGTTCCCATAATAAGTATCCAGGCTGTTCTTAAAATATCTAAACTAGTACTTGCTTTAATGTAATTTGCTTGTCTGTTCCATACATCAGCTACTCTGTCAGAGAGCCAATTAGTACACTTCTCATTCCTATAGAATGTATTTATTTTATTTATTTATTTAAGTTTGATGACCAGGGAAGTCCAGTGGGCCAAGGAGAGCCCATTTTCAGTCGAGGCCTGGGGAGAAAAGCTTCACAATGATTGCAAGTTACATTTCACATGTTACAAAAGGACATAGTTCATACAGCTAATTAAACATTTGCAGATAAGCTCCATGATATTTGCAATCCTACATAGGTTATCTGATGATTCTTTAGTACTTTTTGATAAATCCAAACATTCCCAGAGGTAGTTGTCTCTAAATGCCTTATATAACTGAATAAGATCTCCTCTTAGATATCTGTAAGAGGGACTGTACAAGTTCAGATATTTTAGCCTTTTATGAGAACTTACATTCTCACATCCATGGATATTTCCACTGTACTCTTTCCAGTTTACTTATACTCAAGTTTGGGTCTAATGTAACTAACAAACCATGACTTCATCATTTCTGATTTTCTAGGCTTTATAAATCATTATATATTACTAAAACTATCATTAATCAACTGGTTGACATGATTAGAAAATCTAAAAGCTCGATCTATCCATATACCCTGGTTCTTAAATGAATCTACATTTTCAGCCACCGTGTGCTGTATTAAATATTTTCCATTCAGTTTATGTCTCCCAAATCTCATCTGCTTGTTTTTTGATGTATTTATCAGCATATTAGTGTCCTGTGTGTGGTTAATTTAGTCAAGTTCTTTTTTAGACATGCCTTATCTGTAGCATGTAATCCGTTTACCTAATTTCAATTAATCTGCGTGCATACAGACTGTAGAATATCTCAGAAGAAAAAGATAGGTTTGAAGGATGCAAACTAAACAACTATGGATGTAGGATGGAGCCCCATGGGACACCATGAGTTGAATTTAAATCTATATAAATTAAATCAGAGCACAATTTATTCATTCATAGCTGTTATTATATTGTTATAGAACATCATATTACAGGTGCTAATATATCTATTTTCAACATATACATGCTGATATATGGTTTCAAGTCCCAACCTATCCAGTTCTGACAATAACTTATCCAATATTACCTTCTCCAATATTTTTCCACAACATGAACGTAGACTTAAGGGTGTATATGACTCTGGGTTTGTCCTACTCCCCTTTCCCTTAAAGACAGGTTTAATAAGCACATGTCTCTAATCCTGAGGAATCTCCTCATATTTATATGACCTAGTATATAATAAATATAATGCTACTGAAAGTTCTTGCTGAAGTGTTTTTGGATCATTATTCCTAATTCTGTCTCATCCCTGTGATTTGTTCGGATCTAATTTGCACAGTTCTTTTTCAATATAATCTAAGTTGATTTCAGTATTTGATGTTACCTGGATATCAGTAGGACAAATTATCATCCCCTTTGTGCAGCCAAATTGTTTTGGATAAAATTGTATAAATATGTTTATAATCTGTTGTGTCTGAGCATAAATTTTAGAATCTACACACAGTTTATCAGTTTGTGTATCTTTACTCCTTCCACATCTTATGTATCTATAAAATGGTTTCCTATTATGCTCAGTATCTTTATATATATTTTCTTCAGGTTTTTCTTGATCTTGTCATACAATATGCTTAATTTGTTTGTCCAGCTTGTTTATTTCAGTTTTCAAAGTTGTAGTTCAACCTTTTTTCCATTTCTTATATTTTTTGTCACTCACCTTAATCAAGTATCTTGTTCTTATGGAAATATATTCCCCAGACATTGTATGCCTAGATCCTGATGTTAGATATTGTTTTGATTTTTTTGCACTCAAACAATTTCTCTTTCAAAACTTTAAACATTCCTTCTGCAGTTTTTCCCCACTGAATACATCACTCCAATTAGTTTTACATAGTGACTGTTTTGCTCCCATATAATCTGTAATTAACCTTCTGTGCATTGGCTTAGGTTTCATTTTGGCAGCATTATCTAGCAACAAATTAACCTTTATAACCCCACGATCTCTACACATCAACGGTGGTAAAACTTAACATGAAGTAACAGTAATTTTTTAGGAACACAAACAATGTTTAGCACGTTTCTTTTCCTGGTAATTTTTTTACATATATTGTGAATAATTTCCTTACTGATGTTGTTGAATCAGTATTATTCCAGTCAAAATGTTTCTAGTAAATTTAATCCACAGCCACTAGCATTCTTCTCTCCTGTATTTCATGTAAGAAATGTATGAATTCCTCCAGGTCATCTGCACTTGGCTTTGGTAGTCTATACACCCCTACAATTGTTATGTGTTCCGGGGTTGTCTTTATTGTCACAGTTACACAGTCTATAGTATTGGTGTTATCACTGAACATGTAATAATCACATGTCTGATAACTAGCTTTAATCCCCATCATAACACCTCCACCTGATTTTTTGTTAGAATGTCTGTTACAGTAAAAACATTTATACCCTGACAGAACTGGTTTCCAGTCACTGTTCTTTAACCATGTTTCACAAACAATAACATCCTGTGGGAACGTAGCAAATTTTCCAATAAAAAAACTTTATTATTAATGCTCCTAGCATTAAAAACCATCAGAGATCTATCAAATGTTGCTATCTGTGAACTGTTAAAATTTCAACATGGCAAAAATCCTGCCTAGTGTTTGCCAAATATTGCAAAATATCTGCCACAAAAATTATCTTCCCTGATCTTGATAAATGCATGCCATCCTGTCTGAACATGTGTGCCCAAAACTAGACTTGGATTGGTACTGAAAAGTTAGTTCACTAAACTGCAAGTACTGCAAATAATATACTAAGAATGAGATTTCAATGTCATGGGGACTCCCCCTTTTGCCAAAGCAGAGTCTGACAATTGAACAAGTAATCATAAGCAGCAGAAATGTTGGGGAGTTCAGGGCTCCCTGCAAAAATGTGTTTACAGTTACACTAATTTTTGCTGTCTAAAGCTCTGGTCAGCAATCAGTTTTGTAATCGCATTTTTTAATGCTGAGCTGTTCTGGATTGTACTTCCGTCATTGAGCCAGATATGTGCTATCCTTTCAGCTACATGTTATGCACCAAAACAATGCTGCCCTTTGTATTTCTTTCAGTATTTACTTTTTAAACTCTGTACTGTTTACTTATCAGTTACTTCTTTTGCTGCTCGGATTAGTTCTAGTGGGTTTATTTTCAGGAGAGGCCTGAGTGTTGGGGGTTATACACACTGAGGGGAATTTGCTTAGGACACTGTGGGAATGCCCTATTATTTTGGAAGTAGCGTGGGATCATTTATATTTATCGAGGCTGCCAGCAACTCGGGCAGATGGGCCCTCCATTTAATGTCTCACCTGAAGGATGACCCTGCTAGGCAGGAGGCAGCAGCCCCCACTAAATGCCCTCCCAAATGTTGCACTGCAGTGCCCCTATTGACATATGAATTTGGCTTACTGCCGGGGGAGGGGGGGCAGAACTCAGATCCTTCTGATTTTTTTCAGTGTTAAAGGCGAGTCTGCAACATGCAAAACCACTGACATGAATTCCCTGCTTGTTAACATTTTATATAATGGTATTCTATTACATTTTTATTTATATACAAATTCACAAGAGGTCCTTATTTTTCTTTTTGGCATTATATCATTACACATTTTTGTTCTTGTATTAAGAACTGTATGAGTATACCTACCTTTAGCCTGGGTTGTGTTTGAAAAGTTCTTTCTCCCAGCCTACTTAACCAGTAAACAGATGTATAAATCAATCAGGCAATTAATTAAAACATTATTCAGTTGTTTATTCATATAGTTATTTGCAGTCTAGTTATGACATTGGGATGTTGGTGTAATGGGTTAAGGTGTTTACCTTACAGACATAAGGCACATGGTTTGATTCTCACATGGGACACTTGGCTAGGCTTAAAATGGCCCACAAAGGCAGTTAGCTTAGTACTAATCTATGAACATGAATCATAAACTTGCATAACTAACAGACTGTGTTTTATATATAAAAGTCGTTAAGGAAATGATCAAAACATTACAAGCCTAAAGTCAGGCATCCTTTTTAAAAATAACACAATATTTGATTGTTTAATTCACATTTTTTTCTCACTTTAAAAATGTCCTTTTCACATACAGTTAATAATTTGTGTTACAAATAGGAACAAGAAGTAATAGTATATTGTAACCAGATAATAACAAAGATAAAGGTTCATAGGTTCATAAGTACTAGGCCAGCTGCCCTTGTGGGCCATTTTAAGCCTAGCCAATTTCATTTTTTGTACTTGAATTAACCAATCCCATTTGGTTTGAGATTGGCCTTACCCAATTCATGGTTGATAATTATATATTATCCCTAATAAAAATAACTGGGATCATGCCATAGAAAATGTGAAAGACCAGTGCATGGGATAAAGCATTTAGGAGGGGTCTATGTTAAATCATTGAACGCTTAAAAATGTGAATGATGATTTATCGAATCCATGTAAGTGAAAGTTTACAATCTCAAATTGTAAAAAAATTGCTGTTCCACAAAAAAAAAAAATTAAAACATTACATAAAGTGGGGCACTTCATCCCACACTCCCCCTACTTAAATATACCAACTACGAGATTACACTACAGTCACAAAAATGGCAAAGTAACAGAAGTGGCCAAGCGATTTCTTTCCCAGGGAATGAATTTGCTTTTATGCCGTTTCACTATTTTGCCTTTTCATGCTTTCAAGTTCGATCAAGACACATTCGAACGAATGCGTCTTTGATCATTTAACAGTAACCCTTTAGAAGTTGCCTCTGTCCATTAGTTGTACAGAGGCAGTTCTGCGGTAAATTTTCTGTTTCCAATCCATAGATCCAAGTTACATTTAAATATGGGGGATGAACTTTGTTTTATGTGGAGGGGGAGTCTGTTCAAGAGCAGCGGTATCCTCTGTAAGATACACCTGTCCCTCAAAACCATTCTGTTGATGTTGTAGAAGAGGTTTAGATCTCTAGAGTGCATATTTCTGATCATAGGATCATAGGCGTTTACTAGGCTAATGGCCCTAGACCCTTACAAGCCTAACCAATTTAACCCTTGTTCCCAAGAGTGTCTGTTATGGGTAAACACTAAATCAGCACCTATTACCCATATTTAAGATGGACACAGGTGGAACCCTGGGGCAAATTTACGGTTTCCAATCCAGTCATCCAAATTACACTTAAATAGGGTCAATGAGGGGCTCTGCGTAACATGGATTGGAAGTCTGTTCCAGAGATGAGGTAACCTCTGTCAGCTAAATCTGTCCCTCCAGTAAGTTCTCTTGATGTCACATACCAGGTTAAGGTCCCTTGAGCGTGTGACACCTGTGCCATTTCACTTACGAATGTGTAGCATTTTCATTGCATAATGAGAAGAACTATTGGTTACCAGCCTACTATTGGTGGTCACCAGATCCACTATTGGTGGTCATCAGATTCACTATTGGTGGTCACCAAATGCACTATTGGTGGTCACCAGATCTACTATTGGTGGTCACCAGATCCACTATTGGTGGTCACCAGATCCACTATTGGTGGTCACCAGATCTATTATTGGTGGTCACCAGATCTACTATGATGCCATTTAATTTGCTGATGTGCAATAAATCCATCAGTATTGGGTGGGAGGATGGCTTGTATGCCAGACACAGGTCACCCCTTAGCAGTCTGTAGGATGCCAAATATATTGACAAGGCTTTGAGTCGGTCTATGCATGATATGTTGTTTAGGCCTTATATCCTTTTACTAAGGTATCTCTGTGGGTGTTCCAGTTGTTGCATGTGTCTGGACAGATACATGCCAAAGAGGGCATTATATTCAATGACTGGCCTAATGAGGATTGAGTAAAGGGGGACAATAACATCCCTAGATGTAGACACAATCCCTTTGTTTATAAGCTGGTAATATAAAAGAACTTTCTTATAACAATAGATAAATGTTGGTCAAAACTGTCCACATAAGTTCCCACATCCTGAACAACTGGATCAGCTCTCAGGGAATTATTGTCAAAGTGGTAGTTCCCTGGGGTAGATGACTTCCCAAAGGATACAGTAATGCATTTTTGGCATCTAGTTTCAGACCATGATTTTGAGACCAATTATTTATTTGAGACAAACCTTCCTGCAGGATGGCCAAGTCATTTAGGGATTCAATGACTGCTCCTAGCTTGCAGTCATATGCAAACTTAGTCAGCCAGAGCCCTTTGGATTTGGCTTTTACTTCAGAAAAGTAGATGCCAAACAGGAGAGGTCTCAACACAGGACCCTGGTGGGTTGGGGAGTTCCCCAGTAACTGGTACCTTTGTGGAGATAACATCCTCTATTTTTATTTCCTTTATTCTATCTGTGAGTAAGTTAGCATTGCAGTGGGGGACACAGGGGTTTACACCCAGTTTATTTAGCTTTTCTACTATTCCTTAGTGGGGAATTACGTCAAATGTTTTGGCGAGATCATAGTATGCAGTGTGTACCATTTTGCCTTCATCCATTGCTTTGGTGGTCTTTTCAAAAAAATCTACCATGTTGAGTAAGCATGATCTGCCCTTGATGAATCCAAACTGAGAGGGGTCCAGTGTTTGGAGGTTCCCTATGAACTGATCAATTACTTCTGAAATATATGGATATGTTCAAAACAGTATGTTGGTATATACAATTACAATGATTACTTATTTGTTACTGAAATAGTTGGCATGGTTCAGTGCACTTTTTAATCATGGCCCAGGCCAGAAGACACAAAAGAATACACATAAAGTGATGCAAACATCTATTTGCACATCTTAACAGCCAGTACACAGTTTATTTGGCACTGAGCTGTAATAATATTCTACAAAAGAATATGTGCACAGTATAAAGGAAGGAGAAACATAAAATAAGCAAGAACAAAGATTTGAACAACATATATCTCTGTTTACATGTACTACTTAAGTAGTATCAACATTTATCCATTCAGAGAGTTGGCAAATCTATCTGCTCATCAATAAATCTTATCTGCTAGAACCTACAAAGGTGGATTTCACTGAATAACTTGTTGGCCTCTATCCTCAAAGTCAGCAGGTACCCTGGAAGCTGGTACATAGGTGATGTGTACATTTTGAGTCTCTATTATATACTTGAAGGTACAGAATCTTAACTACCCTATCATCGACGCATCCACTTGAGCGAATGGCCACATAATCGATTTTTTTTCCAAGGGAAAGAAATGAGTAGGCCAACTACGGACGACACAATATAACAAACACTGTCAACAATGTGGGTGGCTGTGCCCCCCACACACCCCTCTAACTAAATATACTAACTCCAAGATCACACTACAGTGGGAAAAATGGCAGATTTAAAACAACGGCCAACTGGTTTCTTTCCCTTGGAAAGAAATCAATGATGTGGCCATTTGCTCAAGTGCACGTTCGACACATATGTATCGATGATAGGGTAGTCGAGATTCTGTACCTTCGACTACATAATATAGACCCTAAATTTTGCATAGTTAGATGTTATGTAAGTTTTATACAGGGGAGGTGCTATGTAAATTTTATATAAATAGACATTATGTAAGTTTTGTGTAGGTAAATGCTGTTTTTTTTTTTTTTTTGGATACTTATGTGCCATGTAAAGTTAATATATGTAGTTGCCATGTAAGGTTTGTAAAGGCAGGTGCTGTGTAGACTTTATATAGGTAAACAGTATGCAGCTTTTGTATAACTAGGTACTTTATAATTTTTATATAGACAGGTGCTATGCAGAGTTTATATAAGTTAAGTACTGTGTCATTTTTTTAGAAAGTGGTGTGTAAAACTTATATATGTAGGTGCTATGTAGGTTTTGCATACACCGGTGCTGTATATTTTATATAGATTATGTGTAAGTTTTTTTATAGGAAAGTGCTGTGTAAGTTTTCTACAGGTAGGTGCTATGAAAAGTTTACATAAGTAGGTACTGTCTAAGCTTTGTATAGACGTTAGTATAGATTAATTACTTCTGATTTCTTGAGATTGTAGCTTTTGGGTGGAAGTGACAAAGTATATGTAAGTTTTGTTTAGAACCTGATATAGATAGCTCTTTTCTGATTTCTTTAGGTAGTCATTCCAGGTGGCAGGGACTCTGTTTTATAATGAAACAAAATGATAGGGCACAGTTTTAAGGCAGAAACCAATGTAAACCAAACAACCTTATGTGCAACGAACCTTTCGGTCAAGCACGAAAACTAAAATGCAGCACAGTCACTAAATGCAACTCAACCGAGCACAAACACTCAGGTACTGCATAAATCTGATATGTTGCATTAATCTGAAAGTTCACCAAATGTCATTATCGCTGAATCTTCTCCACGGAACAATAACTTGCAGCCAATATCCAGCATAAATAACCAAGCGTTCTGCGGAGATGTGTAAAAACACCTTTATTATATCCAAACGGCAAGCGCTTTCAACATTGGTCTTCCTCAGGCCGATAAAAACAACACAAATTAAATGCATTTATATAATGACTGATTCATTGGCAATCAATGATGTCACATCCTGCCTAAGTCTCATATCTTAAAAAATTATTTAAATAAATTTCCATCTCGTATGATAGGTACAAAAACAACAAAGTGGATTACAATCAATTAAAACTCTCCATTGAATTTATAAATATTTTTAAATATTTTTAAATATTTTTAAAATTTTGGAAAACACACAACATTAGTAAAAGTGAAAATAACTCACTATTTAAAATCCTATGGTATTTACTATATAATATATAATTTAAACTGCATACTACATTATTCATAGTCGTAGTATCTCTATGATGACATAAAATGAACCATATAAACATAAAATATAATAGTCAACTGAGGACATATTTATATATATATTTATTTATATATATATATATATATATATATAGATATATGTATATATATATATATATATATATATATATATATATATATATATATATATATATATATATTTATACACATATATGTACATGTGCAGCACATAACAAATACGCAATAAAATACACAACCAAAAAATTTCTCAAATAAGGTGCATCACAGCATCTGTACTAATTAAAGGGCTGCAACCTGTTAATATTTGCATAAAGTCCTGCCCTTGGAATCTATACTAACATAGCCTACAATATTCAAAGGTTCAAGATTATATGCACAAAAGATGGAAAGTCTTAATTGTGTGTACTAAATATAAAAAACAACCAGATTTGTAATATAACTTCCATATAAAGTAGATATGTATGGATAAAATACTCCTGTCATACATCTCACTACTGTGTATTGGTCAAAAATAGCGTTCCCGGAGCACAGTTAAATTAGACCCAGATCAAACGCTACTAAAACTGCAGGTAGACAATTAAATAATGCACACAAATTGCTGAAGAAGTAATAGGATCCAGGAAAAAACAATGGTCAGATATGAATATCTAAACAAAACAAATCATATAAAATTACTAGCATAATTGTCATAAAAAATAATGACAAAAATTGTATTATTATTAATAATATTATGTTTGTCTATTATTCATATGTTTATATGCAAAACTATAATATTTTAATATTTTTAACTCAAAGCTTTCTAGCCTTTAACACAGGCTTAATGGACACCCTATCGTTTAGACCTGGGTCACGATCGGCCCTTAGTCTAATAATCCATTTGGTCTCCTTCTGCTCTGTTTGATTAAACACATCACCACGTCTTATAGTGGGTAAATTAACCTGGATGACCTGAAACTTAAATGTATGTTCTTCTGATGTGCTACTAACATGTTTAGACAATGCATTACATGTGGAGGCTACTCTAATCCTATATAAATGCTCCCTAATTCTGTCCTTTAATTTACGGTCCGTTTTCCCCACGTAAAATGCAGTGCAACATGTGCAGGTGGCTAAGTATACAACATGTTCTGTGTCACATGTGGCTGCTGCTGTGAACGTAAACTCTTGTTCAGTAATAGGGTGTATGAAGTTGTTAGATTCCTTTATAAAATTACAGTATCTACATTTGTTACACTTTTTAGTCATATTGTTACTAGCAGGTTTCACTATATCATCTACTCTGTTAGGACCACATAACATCCTATGCAAATTGAACTTATTTTTATAGGCAAATCGAGGACTGTTACCTATGATCAAAGATATATTTGGGTCAGTTAATAAAATCTCCCAATATTTTCTATAGATATATTTAATGTTTCTCACATCTTGTGTATAGTAGATCGGTATCCTGACCTCATTTCCTTTTTCAATGACTATTTCTGTATCATCTGTCTCACAGTTCACTTCTGAAAAATAAGGATGTGCTCTACCTTCTCTCAATTTTCCTATCTCCCTTAAACTGACATCTATCTCATCCAAAGTATATGATCTATTTAATAACTTCATTTTCAATTCATTTATTTCTTGTTCAAAGCCAAGATGATCTGAGTTCAACCGTGATGCCCTCATCGCTTGGCCTTTGATGATGTTACTAAATATATGTTCTGTGTGCATACGGCTATGATGAAGGAAATTGTTGCGATAACAGCTTTTCCTGAGCACACCTGTATTCAAACAACCATTTTGCAATCTTTCAATATATACATCCAGATAAGATATAAATTCACTGGATTTAACCATAGTAAATTTGAGATATTCTGTTTCTACGTTCATTTTAGCGTATAACTCCATTAATAAAGCTTCATCACCCTTCCAAACCAAAAATAAATCATCTACAAAACGTGTGTAGAATTACACATTGTCTCGATACTCAAGGGTTTGGAAGAGGAATCTCTCCTCCCAATCTGCCATCACTAGGTTGGCGTAGCTATTGGCACAAGAAGTGCCCATAGCCACGCCATCCTTCTGAATGTACAATTGACCACTGAAAGAAAAAACATTATTAGTGAGTACAATATCCATTAGTTCACATATAACTTCTATTTTACTTTTAGTAAATGTACCATCCCTTTCTAGACATCTGCTGATGCAAGCTAACCCCTCTTGATTAGGGATAACAGTGAACAGGGATTGAACATCCAGCGTGACCAATAAATCCCTCTGGCCCTCGTATGTGGTAGATGTCTTCTCATACAACATGATCAAAAATTGTTTGGTATTTCTCAATATGTGTTCATATTTATTTACAATCGGTCTTAACAGGTATTCTAAATATAATGAGATAGGTTCGGTAATCCACCCCTTCCCAGCGACAATTGGTCTCATTGGGGGGTCCGTTTCATGTTTATGGATTTTAGGAATCCCTTGTATACAGGGTATAGTGGGATTATCAACAGAAAAGTACTTATAAAGTTCATCATTGATTTTACCTTCATTAAGCATAGTGTTTAGCCTACCTGTGACACTGGCTGTAACTGTATTAACTATACGTGTATTGATCCTTCTATAAAAGCTATTATCATTTAACATCATACACATCCTGTTTCTATAATAATCCATATTCATTATTACTGTTGGGCCCCCTTTGTCAGCTGGTCTAATCATAATACTTCTATCATTTTTTAGTTTTGTGAGGCTCTCCTTTGTGCAGGATTGAGGTTCCCGAACCATCTCTTGCCCTCGTTAATCCTTTCATTCTCATATAATTCTTGTTCTACTAGTTTGGAAAAAGCTTCAATTAGTGGATGGTAACTTGGAATATATGTACTTGGTTTCCTAAAATTATGTTGTTCTGATGTAACATTACCAAAGTCAACCTTGATTTGTAAATTATGAACAAATAATTTAAGATCCAATACATTATCTGTTATGTCACCTTTAGTAGAGGGAATGAATGTCAGGCCCTTCTCCAGTACATAACATTCATCTATGGACAATTCTCTTTTAGAAATGTTCCATATCAGGGATTCTTGGTCCCTTGCCAGATCTTTTTTAGAGTGGGCCCTGTTTGTTTCAGGTCTG
Organism: Protopterus annectens; assembly: GCF_019279795.1. Classification (NCBI taxonomy): domain Eukaryota; kingdom Metazoa; phylum Chordata; order Ceratodontiformes; family Protopteridae; genus Protopterus; species Protopterus annectens. Next base: position 52,446,205 of record NC_056741.1, on the reverse strand, counting down.
CTGGCCCCTTCTTCTGTCGGCCCCTGCTCATAGATCGTTCCCTCCCCCCTCCTCCACCTCTCCATTGATTTGCAATGGGGAAAGGGGCAGAGCGGTTAAATCCATAGGTAGTTGTTGCATCTGTAGAAACACTTGCTGTTTTCCTACTTTTCTCTGTCTTATCTCTGGTCGCATTATCACTAATTGTATCTATATGTTCACAGATATCAATTCGAGTGTTAGCATCTTCAAACACTGATATATTGTGTACATTACTTACAGGGGAAGCACATTGTTCATTAACCCCATCATGATGTATCATGGCTGTTGTTACAACAACATTGTTTCTCCCACCAGTCTGTTTATCATTATTAATTTTACCAGATCTACATTCATTACCAACTAAATTACCCTTGGGGGTGTCATTCACTTGGTTAACATAAAAGGTATCATTCCGTTTTTTCACAGTATTCTCCACTCTGGGCCAAGTGAAGACATTGCCCCTCTTAAAATCATCAGTATCCCTTTTAATCTTGTCCTGCTTCTGTTGTAACAATTTCTTCTCATAAATAAATACATTATCTAACAACTTAAGTACATCTAACACATGTTTGGGATATATAGTATACATACTAGACTGTTGTTTCTGAATGCGTTCCCTTAATAGAGTCTCTTGTGGCAAAAAATACTTATTAAGCAGTTCCATGTATTTGATGCTAGTCTCTAAGTTAATTTGCTGCCACATACGTAGTAAATCTGAATACACAGTACCTGTAGTGGGCATTTTTTAAATCCTCAAACCTCTTGGAATGATTCTGCGAGTAATACACACCTCGAAATGCTGTCGTTGCAACTGGAGGTGTTTTAATTTCATAAAGTCACCCTCCATCTCATGTAATAATGTCGCCAGTCCCTGGTAATCCATTTCACAAAATCCATCTCCATTTGAGTCAACAGGAACACTGTAGCACAATAAGGGGTTAATCTCACCCGTTACAGCTTTTTCAAACCTCGTCTTGCTGTTGAGTGAGGCTTCCACTCTATTCAGCTGTACTTCCGGTGTATACGGAAGTTCAATAGGTACATCCTTTAAGTTAATATCTGCCATAAGTGTGTGTGAGCGAAATAAAAATAAACAGATAAATGCTGACAAAATTTAGCTCACAATACACACTACTGTGCCCTAAATACAATAAATAAAACGGTAATGAAACAAAATGATAGGGCACAGTTTTAAGGCAGAAACCAATGTAAACCAAACAACCTTGTGTGCAACGAACCTTTCGGTCAAGCACGAAAACTAAAATGCAGCACAGTCACTAAATGCAACTCAACCGAGCACAAACACTCAGGTACTGCATAAATCTGATATGGTGCATTAATCTGAAAGTTCACCAATATATATATATATATATATATATATATATATATATATATATATATATATAGAGAGAGAGAGAGAGAGATACACACACACACATATATATATATATATATATATATATATATATATATATGTGTGTGTGTGTGTACTGATGAAAAGATACATAATTGTTTCATTTTACTGTATATCAAATGATCAAAAGATACTAAATGTTTGAGGTTTGAAAGGGAAGAAAGAGATAACTGCGAACGTATTTTGGGAGTGTAATGCGTTTTCAGATTTTAGAAGTATTGGGTGAGGAAATGGCTGTAACTAAGGAAATGATTCTTTTGAGCTGGGACACAGGATCTGAACTACCCAGACTTAGTAAGACCTTATTAAGTTTAATTCTATTGTATGCCAAAAAAAAGCAATTACTATAAAAATGGAAATAAAAATCTAAGTCAACTGAATTCAAAGTACTGAGTATTGTAAAAGAGACAGAATAATTGGAGGTGGAATCTTTAGAAAACAGCACAAGGGTGAGTGTATTTCGGGACAAGAGGAATGGAAACAATGCTTCTTGATGACGGTTACAGATAATGAGATGTTAGATGCACGGAGTAGAACTTGCAGAACATTTGGACATAAGAAAAGAAAACTGTCAGTCCATTCATGAAACCCCAGTGGGAATAATAAGATGCAACACACATCAGGGGAGGGGTGACAGCATTTGACTCTACTGCGTCATCACAATTCTTAACACTTTGCCCTCCCCATGGTCATGGAGCACTGTTCTCCAGAATCAGAAACTAACAGGTAAAATGGGAACCATCCAGTATCATTCATGACTCTTACAACTCAACTAAAATACATGCATTTGTATTTACTAGAGCAATGAGCAATATGATATGCTTACACCTTGTTTATGTGAAATCCTACTTTTAAATTATGATAGTTAATGCATTTCAAATTATACAAAAAGGGGAGTTGTTTTGGGAAAACTGTGAATCTGGTTTTTAGCACCTCATACCTTAGCCAAGATTAACTAAGAAGAACTCAAATTTGACAGCATAAGTAGCAATGTTTATGAAACTGAGGGGTAAATCCTAAGTAAACAAGTACAGATTATAATCCTCAGGCTACGCACTGCAGCACTGTTAGTGTATAATGAGTAAAGAGACAGGAGGTAGAAAGGAGGTCCAGTGAATTCCTGCCAGTTTTACCTCTGAGATCAACATGCTATTGCATCTTATGTGTATGTGTTTGTATGTGTTTGTATGAATGTGTTTTGTGTGTGTGTGTGTCTGTGTTTGTATGAATGTTTTGTGTATGTGTGTGTGTGTGTTTGTATGAATGTGTTTTGTGTGTGTATGTGTGTGTGTGTTTGTATGAATGTGATTTGTGTGCGTGTGTCTGTGTGAGATTGTGTGTGTGTGTGTGTGTGTGTGTGTGTGTGTGTGTGTGTGTGTGTGTGTGTGTGTGTGTGTGTGTGTGTATATATATATATATATATATATATATATATATATATATATATATACACAACTAATTTAATGTCAGATTGAAAAGGGTTCATATTACATTATTGAAAGATAACATAATCGAATGGCTGAAACATCGAAACGGCCGCATTTTGAAACTTTTATTGTCGGGGCTGCACCCCCCACACCCCCCAGTAAATATATATTCCAACTCCGATATCGCACTACAATGAGGAAAGGGCAAATATCCCATTCTTTACTGTACTACAATCCCACAATTCAAACTTTGAAATGCGGCCATTTCAATGTTTTAGCCATTCGATTACGTTATATTTTGAACCAACAAGGCGGTCAGTTATTAATGAGCGACCAATCAACGTTACGTCCTTCATGTCAGCTTTTACAGCTGAGGGAGAGGTGGCCATGAATGGCGATAACTTGATTACATCAGTTCGGCAGATGACTAGGATACCATCTCAAAGAGGAAGCTCAACTAGTGATCCACCGGCATGTGTGGATGCCGTACACATGAATGCCCTAGATCTGGTGGATTTTCCATTCCTCCTTAATCAACCTCTCCCGATGCCAAATCCGAGGATGAAGATGCAGAGCCTAACAAACAAAATGAATGAGGGTCCCAAGTGTCCTTTTACAAGGAGCCAACTGACCAAATGAGTATGGTATTCAATTTATCTTGATATGTACTTACGCAAGCAGAGTTGTCTGTGTTGAATAAAGGGTTATCTTTTGTGCCTTCAGTGGTATCTGACATTTCAGAAACTTTGACTGAAGTCAAGTATTTTATAAGCAATTTGAGTTTGAAAACATGTTTTAATGATGTTGATCATTATATAGCTAATGGTTTAAGATGAACCATACTTTTATGCCACCCAATAATGTTCATTTGCAGATTTTTGAAATGATGGAAGAACAGGATATTTATAGTTTGTATATGAAGAATAAAGTACCCTCGTTTTATAATCTGACTAAAGAAGAGAATTCTGCGATTCGTTCTTTAATAAATAATTCAGTGCTTGTGATAAAAAATGTAGATGGGGGAGGCATTGCTATTAGTAAAGACTTTTATGCTGCAAGAATGATGCTTATGTTACAAGGAGATGAGTATAGTAGCATCACAAGGAATGAATGTAATTGTCTTTGCCTTAAAGTAAAGGAAGCACTGAACATTTTTCATGACAGTGGCAAACTTGATGACAAGACATTTGATTACTTAAATGTAGAAAATCCCAAAATACCCATTATCTATGGGGCTATGGGGTACCGAAGCTGCGTAAGGATCCGATTAACCCCCCCTATGAGACCGATTGTGTCTGCTCATGGGTGGGTTACTGAACCCTTATCTATGTTTTTGGAGAAGCATTTTAGACCTGTCCTGGAGAGAAGCGAAAGCATCTTATAAGATACAAACACCTTCCTAAAACAGTTATATGAATGGTCATCTGGTCAACTTCCTACTACTTCTTATATGGTGACAACGGACGTTGATTCATTGTTTACATCTATGATACCCCATATACATGGTGTTGAATGTGTAAAAACATTTTTTGCGAGGTTTTCTGATTATGAGATTGAGAAGATATAGTTATTGTGTGATCTATTAATAATGGTTTTAACATGTAACGTTTTCATTTTTGACACTAGTTTATATTATCAGGAGAGAGGGGTAGCAATGGGAACAGCAGCTGCAAATACTTACGCAAATATTGTCATGTATATGTTGGAAGAGACATATGTGTTGTCTATGACTAATCCTTTTAGAAAATGTTTTAATTTTTATAAAACATTTGTTGATGACCTTTTTGTTATATGGGAAGGGAATCAAGATGATTTTGAACATTTTGTAGTATATGTTAATGGTGTTACCACCTTTCTAATGTTCAGATATGATATATCCAAGGATTGCATTACATTCCTTGATGTAATGCTAAGGAAAAATGAGAAGAACATCGTGCACACTGAATTATATAGAAAGGACATTAAGCACAATAGCTATTTACATCGTGACAACATGCACTCCCCCCCCCCCCTTTTGTATTTGGAAATATAGCAAAGAATCAGATGCAGTGTGTAGTCAGATTAAATACTGGACATGATAGGATCTGTGAATAGCTAGATGTTGTTGCCTCTGATTTTTTTGAATAGAGGTTGTTCAGGATTTGAGGTTTGTGTTGCCAATAGAAGTATTCAACAGCAGAGACAGAGTAATGGGCTTCGGCCCTGTTTTGGTACTGTGAGTCAGGAGAACATCAGAGCAAGGCAGCAAGTAAATAAAATGAGGTGTATGTTCCCCTATAATAGGAATACTGAACCGGTGAAAAATATTATTAGGCAGCACTGGTCAATTTTAAGGGACGTTCCTGCACTAAAGGAAGAATACCTTGAAAACGGTTGTTGTACTATAAGGAACAGCCCAAAGATTTTTTTTACGGTAGGCAATGTGAAACATGGTATGATTAAGTGTGGAAGTTGTGTTTACTGTAGGCATATGTTTACAGGGAAGTCTATAAAACACCCAGTGACAGGTGGTGAGATTATTTTGCATGCATATGGGAATTGCAATACGAGCAATTTAATATATTTAGCTAAGTGTGACATCTGTGATGCTTTTTATGTAGGTATGACGAACAGGAAATTTAAAGCACATATAGCCTGTCACTTGAGTGAAATTAGACATGGAGTAGTTACTAATGCCCTTAGTAAACACATCATTGAGAAGGGTGATCAACATGTTTTTAAGTTTATAATTTTAAAAGTGATCTATAGACCATTGAGGGGTGGGAACATAAAGCTTTTAACTGAGAATGAGGAGATGAGATGGATTTTACGAATGAGAGCGTATGTACCACCTGGTCTTAATAATAGTTTTACTTTAAAACCTTATTTAAATATGTTGCTTTAGAAGGTGTAACTTGAGTCATGTGATTTTCAATGTGTATTTAAACTAGATTGTTTAATTGATAGTATTTATTTCACCAGAGGAAGCCTTGAAGGTGAAAGTTTTACTTGTGAATTTGAATTAAACTACTTGGCATTTCAGAGTGTTTCCAGTTTTCTTTTTCTTTTTGGATTTGTATTTGTGATTGAGAACTGGTTAACTGCCTCACAGCTGTGTTTTTGGAATTATCTTTCAATAACGTAATAGGAACCTGATTGAAAACACTGACAACAAATTTTGAACATAATATTGAGAAAGGAAAACTATTTCTTCTCCCAATGTTGACGCTAAAACAATCCATAACACTAGGCCTTAAATTCGTCTGTATAGTGGCATTGTTATGGGAAGCTTTTTATGAAGGTAAGGAAGGTAAGTTGTAGGGTTAGGGTTGTGGGAATGGGCAGAGTTAGGGTTAAGGTTAACATCCATTACTAAAGAGGCAGGGGAGCTGCATCACCTTAGTAATGGCTGCTAACCTAACACTAACGCTGCCCCTTGCTCCTTGCCTTCATAAAATCCTTCCCATAACACTGCTGCTATGCAAAAGATACTCAGACACACAGACATTCACAAACATACTCAGACAACACTATATCTATCCAGTAGCCTAACTCTAAAACAAACAGACTCACGGACAAACTTATTTATTTCATTTATTTTGCATTTGTTGACCGGGATAGTTTGAGTGGATACATGTCCATTTTCAGAGGAGGCCCAGGGAGAAAAGCTCCAAAGGAAGTTACACAAGCAATCTTAACATAGTACAAATTAAACACAATTTACAGACTGTTGAGGAGTATAAATTATAGAATCTCGCAAACTTCTAATCTGGCTTAACAATTAAAACACAGTTGAGTTCCATTTACAAAATAGTACTGGTACACTAGTAAGACTAAATATTTAGTCAGGCCTGGAGCAAGGACATAGACATTGAGACTTGAAATACTGCTTGAGAGTTTTCTTGAATTGAGAGGGTAGTGTCTAGGGTAATGTTAGCAGGTAGTGATTTCTAAGTTTTGCCAACAGAGTTGGTGAACAGGGAGTCTCCGGCTGAATTGTTGGATTTAATAGTTTGTACTACCAGTCTATTAGATAAGCGAAGTGGTCTGAGGTTGGAGTGGGGATAGATAATGTTTTTCAATACAGGTGTATTTTCACGTTGGTTAATTACATTGTGAGCCTCAATAAGTTGGTTATACTGAATCTGCCTGGGTAGCTCTAGCCATCTGAGATTTTTTAGGTTTATACGGTGATGTGTTCTATAGGGCAGGCCAATGGCAAATCTAGCTATGTTATTATAGCAGCTAGAGAGTTTGTTAAGTTCAGTTTTATTTAAGTTGGCAAGTAAAGGGGAAGCATAGAGGAGAGTAGAGAGTAGGTGGGAGTGGGCAATGGCAGTCCTAGCAGGTGGGGTTAGGAATGGCTTTATCCTATATAGTGAGCCTAGTTTTTTATTAATGGTTTTGATAGTTTTGTTGACGTGCACATCAAATTTGATATTGTTGTCTACAATAACTCCTAGGAGTTTCGTGTGGGCATCTGGGGAGATTATGGTACCATTATTAGATGCAATTGAGAGAGATAATACCGGGGAGCTTTGGGTGGGGGAGGAAAGTAGAAGCTTTGTTTTGTTGGGATTTAGAATCAGACAGCGATCGGCAAGCCAATTTTCAACTAAGTTAAAAGTACTCTGAGTAATTGTCTGCAGTTCTGTTTAGGAGGTGCAAGTGCAGGTCATTGTGGAGTTGTCCGCATATTGAATGCAGTTAGCTTTTGGGATGACAGTGTGGAGGTCATTAATAAAAATGGAAAACAGTAGTGGTCCCAGAATAGACCCCTGGGGGACAGCTAGGGTGTTGGGTAGGAGGTTAGATAGTTTGTTCTGCCATAGGACAGCTTGTTGTCTATTGTGCATATAGGATTGAAACCACTGGAGAGAGTGATTGCCTAGAGACATTGTTGCCAGGGTGTGGATGAGTAGATGGTGGTTAGCCATATCAAAGGCCTTAGAGAGATTCAAAAAAAGGGGTGAGGATAATTTGTTCTTGTTCCTGTTATAGTTTATAGCATTAGAGAAGGTGAGGAGGGCTGTGTTGGTACTGTGATGTGGCCTGAAGCCATGCTGGGATTTAGACAGTAGGTTGTTTTGGATTAGGAAGTGCAGAAGTTGTTTATGGATGCACTTTTCCATGATTTTTGCCAGAGGTGACAAGATATCTATGGGTCTATAATTAGATAATTCAGTAGAACTATCACCTTTATGGAGGGGTATGATACTAGATATTTTCCAGATAGAGGGGACTGTAGTTTCTGATATGGTCTGATTAATTAGAATGGAAATGGGGTACACTATAGTATCTGCAGCATTTTGCAAATATTCAGCAGGGAGAAGGTCAGCAGCTAGGGTAATAGGTTTTAGTTTTTTGATTAGTGTATGAATGAAAGATGTAGAGACTGGTTGGAAGCTAAAGAAAGGCTGGGTACCGGGAATGGTATCTTGTATGTTAGAGGAGTTCAGGGGTAATTGGCTAGCTAGGGCTTGGATAGCCTCAGTAAAGAAACTATTAAAGTTGTTAGCAACACCCTCTGGTAGTTTATCAGTAGAGCCTGAGGAAGGTGGAGTGGTGGTTTGACCTGGGTGCAGTAGTTTATTTATACCTGCCCCGAATTTTTGAGGGTTATTTTGGTTTCCTTGCTGGAGATGGAAGTAGTATTTTTTTTATCTAGTAAAATGGATCTTTTTGTCTCATTCCTTATTTGCCAAAATGTAATTTGACCTAGAGGGGCTTTTGTAGCACACCATGTAGCCCATGCCTTATTTCTGACTATGATTTTTGATTTGGCTTCTTTAGAGATCCATGGGGCAACTTTTGTTTTGATCCTGGTGGAGCGACCAAGAGCATGAGAATCGAGGATGGTAAGGAACTTATTGTTAAAGTAACAACCACTTCGTCTAGGGGCAAGTGTTTTAGGGCAGACCAATTGCATGGTTTGAGTTCATCCTGAAACTTTTAGGATTAAAGCTTTTATTATTTATTACTGTTCTATAGGTGGGCTGATGGGAATTATATGTTTTGTGTTTACAAGTAAAGGTGAGAAAGTGATCACTGAGGTCATCAGGGATTGTCCCTGATGTATACATTTGGGGGTGGCTGTTGATTAGTATCCAGCCAAGTATACTTTCTTTTTGGTTAAGTTTACCTATCCTGGTGGGGGTGGATATGACCTGTGTGAACCCATACAGGTGTACATGGGTGGTAGGAGATTGAGATGAGCAGGTGTTCCAGTCGATGTTAAAATCTCCAAGTACTATGTTTTTTTGTGGGTAGTTATTAGCTAACCAGTGGAGGAGATCTTCTAGGGTATTGGTATTATTCCCTGGGGGAATGTACAAGCAGACAATATTTATATATTCGTTTTTATTAATTTGGAACTTGGTAGAAAGGATTTCTGCTTTATTAACCTGGGGTGGTTGAATGGGGTCTGAGGAAACATTTAGTGTAGATTTGAAGAGTACGGCTACCCCCCCCCTTCCTAGTAGTGCAGTCAGGTGTAAGTATATTATACCCAGGTGGTAAAACTTCATTATCTGAGGTTGATGGTTTTAGCCAGGTTTCAGTTAGGCACAGTATATCAGGGGAATGGACTTGTAGGAGGGCATGTAAGTTATGCACCTTATTATTTATGCTTCTAATATTTACACCTATCCTTCACTCATCCTGACCCTAACCCTAACTCACATGCACAAACACTCTCACCCCTCCAACCTCACTTATCTGTCTCAATATTAAACATAATTGACATTTCTACCACTTGACTATCAGTAGAATAGATGTTTAACCACACCCCCCGCATTTGTCAAAGAAACGGCATTCGACAAAACGCATTGGCTGCATAAACATATCTCCATCTTTTCTGCATTCTGTCTTTCCTGTCTATACTGCATGCCCTCTAATCTTTGATATAGTCACTAAAGATTTACATAAATCCTCACAGCAAGCCATTCTCAGACAATACGCTGACGATTCTACCCTAATATGCACTTCGGATAACCTCATACATCTTCAGAGAATTATTCAAGAAGCCTTTCACTCTGTTGAAAGTTGGCTACAGGAGAGTCACCTGCTACTAAATCCCCCCCAAAATGAATTACTTCAGTTTTGTTTTTACAAAATCCCATTCCATTAAAATAATTAAAATTTCTTCCTTAGATAATACCATGATTCAGGATACCTCACATATAAAACTACTTGGCTTGACAATCAATGACACTCTTAAATTCGATTTACATACCCACATCAGCATCAAGAAAACCCTTCAGAGTAAAGAAATTCCTTACAGATTCTGCCAAGGTAACCCTAGGTACCACCCTCTCACCTACATGGAACCTGTATCATGACCAACCTACAAGCCTGACTTACTTCTAAACTTGAACAATACTACAATCAAGTTACCAGATTTGCTTGCAAAAATCCTTACCAAACCCACCACTGTTAAGCACTAAAAACACTTACCTAGCTCGAACTAACTCCCCACCTATCTTGTACTCAGATGAACTTAACCCACAAAATCATCTATATCCCAGTTGCCTGCCCAATAATTAGCCCCGTACTCCAGTTCTATTTACCAAACCATTCCGTTTGGTCAAATAATAAACAACTGCCTACCATCTACAAACCACAAAGGGCTGTTGGGGTCACTTTCTGTTCCAATGATGTAGCTACGACTTAGAATAAGATTCCTGTATTAATCAGATCTATCTCACACCTTTACCTTTTCAAACCATTAGTAAAAGACTCTGCCTCCTGGCTCTGTCCCTGCTCCTTATCTGGGACACAGCTCTCTAACACCCCTCATCACCTTTCTTATACCTCCAGTTAAAGCACTAAATTGCTTATCTCTTTCTAATACCTCACGTTATTGCACTTCTTAACCTACTATACCTACTTCTAATTAGCACAACCAAATTACTGCTCCATCACTACTTCTGTGTTAGCACTCAAACTGTTTATACTCTCTAATACCTCACTGTATTATATTTCTTAAATCACTATTACCTATCTTATGCATCACTCTATCTGTAAATTCACAATACAATGCTTGTATATTCATTTTTGTGAATATCAGTATAAATTTTATTACAATGACTACTATGCGATGTATTTACTGAAACTTGAATTATCAGATTTGTTCTTGTAAATATTGATTGCATTAAATTTGTTACCTTGTACCTTTTCTCCTGTTCCTTTGCTGAGAAAAGGCACCTGTGCCTAGTCAGATTTTCCTGGTAAATAAATGCCAATATATAAATATATATACACATATGTATGTATATGGCTATCCTGCACCTGGTTGAGTGCAGATTCAGCAAATGGCTTTTGTTTATTTTCATTATTTATTTATTTTTTAATGTCACTTAGTTGATAACTAACAGTCTTCTATTTGCATAGTGGTCAAGCTGTTATGCAAGACTTCTGTGTGCTGTTAGTGTTTTTTTTTTCACTTCCCCACTACTGGGCAGCCATAGAGGTGATGTATATAACTAAGGTGGGGGGGTACAAGAGTGTATTTCCCACTTGGAGGATGTTGGGGGAGTGATGTTCCTCAAAAAAAGTCCTTTGTATTATTTATTTTTACATGTATAAGTTACATTTCTTCAATTTAAGAGGACCGATGAAACACGAGTCCTGTTTCAGTGATTCAGATTAACATAGGTAAAACAGACACACACACAGACACACACACACAGACACACACACACACACACACACACACACACACACACACACACACACACACACACACACACACACAGACACACACACACACACACACACACACACACACACACACACACACACACACACACACACACACACACACACACACACACACACACACACACACACACACACACACACACACACACACACACACACACACACACACACACACACACACACACACACACACACACACACACACACACACACACACACACACAGCTGAAAATAACTAACATAGAAATCTCTTTCTCTCTCTCTTTCAATTGCAAAGGATTATTTAGCTGGAGAGAACTGCCAACACAGAAAGCCCTCTCTTGTAGAAGGGTTTGATTATCCGAAGGCATTCTCAGGAATCTGCAAAACAAGATCTTGTGTTGGAATGAGTCCAAACCTTTCCACACCCTGACAATAAACATGCAGACTGTTGAACACCTAGCAAACTATGTGTTGACAAATGTGCGTAAGTCGGATAAAAAAAAAACTTGTCAACCTAGTTTAAAAAAAATGCATTCATACTTATATAAATAACTGAACTTTCAATGTCCACTTAAAATAGTTCCAGCATCTCAAAGAGAGTGTCGTCTGAGATACAAGAAAAAGAAAACATCATTTGAAAAAGCACATTTTAGTACAGATGTCATGAGTTCTCAAGGACTAAGGACAACAGGTTCAAACATGAGTCTGTGAATCATATTACAGTGAATTAACTTGTCTGAAGGTATTGTTTCTTTGAAAGAAATAGTAGGCTAGGTGGAGTGAGGAGGGTCTCAAATAACTTGTTTTCTCTAACCCTTAAAACATTCATGTTACAGATTTACAAATCCCAGTGGAATTACATCATTTGTAACTTTTGGTGGTCTGGCATAAGAACTGAGTTTTACAAAAATGTATTTTTATTGAAGCTGATTGATAAAGTGTATTCAACTACCCTGTTTTCTAGAACAGTGTGTGAATTTATTAATATAGTTACTAATGTGTTTCTTGAAAAGAAGTGCAAAACTAATACTTGAAATGTAAATTTTGATTCAGAATTAAAAAAAAAGAAAAGTGTTTTTACTGAAGCACCATGAGCCCAGCAATTTACTTAAATATTTACTTATGTAATTTATGTATAGAACTGCATACATTTGAACTTGAAATACTGTACATTATGATCCAGCATTAAAAAAATAAAGTATTTTTACTTAAGTGCAAAGACAACTAGAGCTGCATGTGTCCCAAAAGGGCAGATGATTTCTACAGTACATGATATGTAACAAAGTAGAAGCTGTTAAGAAACATTCAATATGCAACGCAGCACACTACATATCATGCATTCGGGGAGATATGTTGTGAGCCATGACTGCTTAACCATGTGTCACAACAGCACTGGTATGCTACAAAGACAACAGTGTTGCCATTTTGCAGGCAGCAGTCACACTTCATCTTTTGGCTTGTTCCCAGTTAGGGGTCGCCACAGCAGATCACCTGTCTGATCATGATTGGCAGTGGAGTTTTACAGTGTTGAGTTGCCAGCCTGGCACCCAACCTTCCACAGAAGGCACACACACCTAGGGCCAATGTAGAGTGTCCAATCCACCTACAGCATGTCTTTGGGAGGAAACTGGAGCACCTGGAGGAAACCCACACAACCACAGGGAGGAGGTGCAGACTCCAAACAGAAGGCACCCCAACTGAGAATCGAACCATAGAACCTCTTACTGTAAGGTGACAACATTAACCGCTGCACCACCATGGCCACCCAGGCAGCAGTCACACTAAGGAAGTGTAATATATGCAAGGGGTGGTGCTAATGTAAATCATGGGATCTACATCACAAGAAAGGGGAGGAGAATATAAGCAGTCATGAGGCTATTCATGCTCATGCGAGCAACAAAACTCCACATTGCTGGAACTCATCACCATGAGCAAACCAAACAGGCCAGTCCAACTAAGTGCCAGTACATTTCACTTTATAAATGGGGGGAAATAGAAAAGACAGAAAAGGGGGCATACAGAGGTGCCGGAAGCTGTTGAAGACTGGGGGAGGGGGCGGAGGGTGAGAGGGGCACTAAGTGTTCTAAAAAAGGCAATTTTTTATAACTATTTACTACCACAACATAGGTTCACTTGGAGGACTTTTTAAGCTTAGCTAATTCCCTTTTGCTGCTTGATTCTTCAATTAACATTTTCTGATTGGTCTTACCTATCCCATGGCTGATAATTGTACATTAGTCCTAGTGGGAATAACTGTGATCATTCCATAGATAATTTGAGGGAACCTGTATAAGAGATGTAGCATTTAGGAACTGCCTGTATCCATTTGTGGCATGAGGGGCAATTGTGGAGTGCATTTTTTATTGCCCATCCTTAAATCCAAGTTGCATTTGAATATGGACGGATGAGCTTTGTTTTATTTTTATGGATAGTTTGTTCTGGAACAGTGGTAGCTTCTGTGGTGTATATCCATCTCTCCACAACATTCAGGCCCATGAGAAATAGGTACAAATCTGTAAGCTGATTAACATAGAATTTGCATACATAATTACACAGCCCCACCCACTCCAAAGGAATTGTGGGATACCAACTTTCAAATGCAAACTGAAGAACAGAACCAAAATATAGCAGCAGAGTCTCCCTGCAGCCATTACAATGTCCCATCACCTAGCTATTTCACCCCATATACCATAAACACTAATGTGTGCATACTGCTTTACTTCTACAATGATTATTTGGATTTTATTTTTTTACATTTTATAGCACAATGCACAAACACTAACAGATATCTGCTAAACAAAACAATACTGTCTCACAATGGAAATAGACTTGGCGTTAAAACTTCTCTGCCCTTGAAACTCACATTCATTGAAACAGCATTAAAACCCACATCACATCCAAAGAAAATGCATCTGGCCAGTGGTGGATAAAGATAACGTTTGGGCTGTTTTCATATTAGAGGACCCTTGCGGACAAAACAAGAAACATACATGCGTTCTTTGATACACATTCCTGACTTTATCAAATTATACTCCTTGTATAATACAGCACACTTGTTAGACATAAGTTAGAGCGCATTTTAAATTTATTGTTTGAACATTTTTCCAGTAGGCAATGAAGCAAAATGCATGCACCAATAATGACAACACTGCCCTATTCAGAACATTTCTATGATAACAGTCTACTTCCACACACAATATGTAATATATATATATATATATATATATATATATATATATATATATATATATATATATATATATATATATATATAAATACAAATACAGAATCACAGTAGCATAAGCCATAGGCACGTTGCATAGCTTCTTGCACTTATTTTCAATTGGGGGGGGGGGGGCAAAAGGCCAAACACCAGGGACACATTTTAAACATTGCTTGTATAATTTTGGAAAGTTGCTTGCATAAAATGTTGTGTTACCACTACACATTTCACTGCCGAGTCTTGAACCCAGAACCCTGTGCATTACAGTCAGAGCAACATACCACTAAGCTAAATCAGTTCCCTGAAAGACAGTAAGACAAACTTAAATGGCTATCATATAACCTCTTAGCACAAAAATACAGAACAAAGCCAATAATGGGGGAATACAGCCGAAAATAGGGACACATTTCAAATACTAATCTTATAAACTTAGAAAAGGTTATGTTTTACTGCTCCTGAAAAAAACAGAGATTTAATGAGGAACAGAACAAAATTGTGAGGCATAAATTCACTAGTGATGGTGGCTAGGGACTTTAGGCTCTTTTTATTTGCACCCAAGGTACAGGGTTTGAGCCTGTGTACCTCTATCCACCAGATGTATCCTGTTGGGGGCATTTTCACACACACACATACTCACACTCTGCAGTTAAAAGTAAAATCCCCAGCTCTTAAACTGTTCAAAGAAGTGCATGGTCATTGCACAAGTCATGATGAGTTGGGATGGTTGCAAAAGTGGGGGGTGCCCCTACCCCTTGCTCTATGGTTCCGGCGCCCATGGGGACAGAGGAAAACACACAAGGGTAAACATAAGAAATGATAGGTAGAGGAGGACACTTCTTTGTGGAAGAAACACCCTATATATATATATATATATATATATATATATATATATATATATATATATATATATATATATTGGTCTGGTTCATTTTGCCAAAACCTATTTATACTTAGCAAGACCAAATAGCCGAAAGCACAAATCGGTGAAAACTCATTTCGCTGAATTTCATTTAATTGAAAATAGTAGTGAAATTCAGCGAAAACTCATTTCGCTGAATTTCATTTCATTGAAAATAGTAGTGACAGCTTTTATGCCCTTTTCCCCACTGAACTGCGATCCTGGAGTTAGAATATATAGTTGGGGGGCACAGCCCCCCACAATGGGGGTGTGAGGGGCATAGCCCTCCCTACCTAGCTTGAATTATACTATACCATTTCTGTTAAGAAAGTAATCATACTGGGGGGGACTATGCCCCCACCCCCCCAACTATATATTCTAACTCCAGGATTGCACTACAGTGGGGAAAAGGGCATATACATTGCCACCACTATTTTCGGTGAAATGAAATTCGGCAAAATGAGTTTTCAGTGATTTGTGCTTTCAGCAATTTGGTCTTGGTGGAATTAAATTTGGCGAAATGTTCTTTCGAGGAAATGCACCAGATCCATATATATATATATATATATATATATATATATATATATATATATATATATATAAATAAATAAATATATATATATATATATATATATATATATATATATATATATATATATACACATTTATATATGTGAAGACGAAGGGCAGGATGAGAAGATAATGAGGTGAATGCATGTGTGCGGAGACTAGATGGAGTGTTGTGGAACGTAGCAAGATCAGGAAAAACAATCAGTAAGTGTCGACACAGACAGCAGGTGTGATGTATGCACATAAATTGGGACAACACAAGATGGGCACAGACGTACAGAGGGTGGGCATCTGGTGGTAATGGGGAGGGATAGACTTCAGAGAAGATATCAGGAGTAGTTCATAAGGAAGGGGGACTCCTGGTTGGGTGAATAAGGCAGGGTGCAGATGGCATGCCAGACTAGTCCAGAGGATAGCCCACCCAGACATCAGTCATCACTATGGCTGATACCATTAGGCCAGTGATGCCCTGGTGGCCTGATAGTCAGGGTCAGCTGGTCACACAACTCTACCAACAAAGCCATAAGGTGATCCATGGTGCCAAGGCAGACAAATAACTACCTGCTCACCTTGAATGCAACCAGCCTCCACACCTGCTGCCAGGTGACCAAAGGGGACTCTTTAGACTTCTCTCAGAATAGTATTCTCCATCTTCTTCTTCTTGAGAGGTGCCAACAGAGACCACCAGCAAGCCCTCCAGGTTACCTTCAACAGGGGTGACCTCTGTCATTCTCCTCAGAGAAAGACTTTGAGAGCATTAGTGATACAGCACCAGAAATGTCAGCTGGTGTTGTCCTAGGTGTCTGCTGATAGTCTTTGCTCTATCACAGATGAACCTGTTGAGGGGTAAGAAAAAACAGAAGGAAGAAAAATAGAACACATTAGTGCATATGTATGTTACAAATAAAATGGTAATTAATGGATACACGATACATACCTTACTGCTGGGAGAAGCATTCCGCCATCTCATAGCAGTCTGCTCTGTAACATTTCCAGTTCTCTGCCATAGTAAAGGAAAGATGACATAACTTAGTGCACCACTGAACCTATGAAAAGAAGAGGGTGGAAGGAAAGAAGTGCACAGTATCAAGATAAAATCCGATAAAATCCTAATACGCAGCGCTTGCAGTACATAGTCGGCACACTCTCCCTATCCTCTGTGAAGCAGGTCTGGGCGTCATTGTGCCTGCATTACACATCAGAAGGGGGTGACGATAGTGATGCCAGTGGCATCACATATCACCCTGGCCAGCTGGTTCCAGGCATCCGCCTTATATAATGTACCATTGTAATGGCCTACTAGGCACTCTTCAATGTCTCTTTGGAGGTAATACAAGAAAATCCTGGTGTCTCTCACTTTCTCTTTCTTACAACAGACAACAGACCTGCAGAGCCCAGTGCATGGGGAAATGCAGTCAACAGGTCCACTTGAGGAGCAGAATGGTAGCCCTGTGTGCGAGGTCACATATTAGGACATCATTGTAGCCAGTGATAACATGCCCGTCACTGCTGTGAGTACAAGATTGAAATGAACATACAACACTGCATGGCTACATTGGCACCAAATGGCAGAAGGGGGGTATTACCATTACATACATAGCCAGGCAAAGACAGCCCTAGACACATACTCTGATCGACATGTGTAACCTACAGGTGTACACTTCTTGTCATGGGGTCCATGAGAGAGGTAGTGGCAGGAAAAGTTTACCATCCAAGAGACTAAGCTGTTAATGCAGGTTCCTTGTGCACATAGTATGTGATTCTGAACCAAGGTAAAATGGACAGGTATTCTGGGAGCAGGTATGTGATTCTGAACAAAGGTAAAATGGACAGGGATTCTGGGACCAGATATGTGATTCTGAACAAAAGTAAAATAGACAGGTATTCTGGGATCAGGTATGTGGTTCTGAACAAAAGCAAAATGGAGAGGCATTCTGGGACCAGGTATGTGATTCTGAACAAAAGCAAAATGGACAGGCATTCTGGGACCAGGTAGGTGATTCTGAACAAAGGTAAAATGGACAGGCATTCTGGGACCAGGTATGTCATTCTGAACAAAAGCAAACTGGACAGGCATTCTGGGACCAGGTATGTGACTCTGAACAAAGGTAAAATGGACAGGAATTCTGGGACCAGGTATGTGATTCTGAATAAAGGTAAAATGGACAGGAATTCTGGGACCAGATATGTGATTCTGAACAAAAGTAAAATGGACAGGTATTCTGGGACCAGGTATGTCATTCTGAACAAAAGCAAACTGGACAGGCATTCTGGGACCAGGTATGTGATTCTGAACAACAGTAAAAAGGACAGGCATTCTGGGACCAGGTATGTGATTCTGAACAAATGTAAAATGGACAGGCATTCTGGGACCAGGTATGTGATTCTGAACAACAGTAAAAAGGACAGGCATTCTGGGACCAGGTATGTGATTCTGAACAAATGTAAAATGGACAGGTATTCTGGAACCAGGTATGTGATTCTGAACAAAGGCAAAATGGACAGGCATTCTGGGACCAGGTACATGATTCTTAGCAAAGGTAAAATGGACAGGTATTCCGGGACCAGGTATGTGATTCTGAACAAAGGTATTCCGGGACCAGGTATGTGATTCTGAACAAAGGTAAAATGGACAGGGATTCTGGGACCAGATATGTGATTCTGAACAAAAGTAAAATAGACAGGTATTCTGGGATCATGTATGTGATTCTGAACAGAAGTAAAATGGACAGGCATTCTGGGATCAGGTATGTGGTTCTGAACAAAAGCAAAATGGAGAGGCATTCTGGGACCAGGTATGTGATTCTGAACAAAAGCAAAATGGACAGGCATTCTGGGACCAGGTAGGTGATTCTGAACAAAGGTAAAATGGACAGGCATTCTGGGACCAGGTATGTCATTCTGAACAAAAGCAAACTGGACAGGCATTCTGGGACCAGGTAAGTGACTCTGAACAAAGGTAAAATGGACAGGAATTCTGGGACCAGGTATGTGATTCTGAACAAAGGTAAAATGGACAGGAATTCTGGGACCAGATATGTGATTCTGAACAAAAGTAAAATGGACAGGTATTCTGGGACCAGGTATGTCATTCTGAACAAAAGCAAACTGGACAGGCATTCTGGGACCAGGTATGTGATTCTGAACTAAAGTAAAATGGGCAGACATTCTGGGACCAGGTAGGTGATTCTGAATAAAGGTAAAATGGACAGGCATTCTGGGACCAGGAATGTGATTCTGAACAAAAGCAAACTGGACAGGCATTCTGGGACCAGGTATGTGATTCTGAACTAAAGTGAAATGGGCAGGCATTCTGGGAGCAGGTATGTGATTCTGAACAAAGGTAAAATGGACAGGCATTCTGGGACCAGGTATGTGATTCTGAACAAAAACAAAAGGGAAAGGTATTTTGGGACCAGGTATGTTATTCCGAACAAAGGAAATATGGACACGCATTCTGGGACCAGGAATGTGATTCTGAACAAAGGTAAAATGGACAGGCATTCTGGGACCAGGAATGTGATTCTGAACAAAGCAAAATGGACAGGGATTCTGGAACCAGGTATGTGATTCTGAGCAAAGGTAAAATGGACAGGCATTCTGGGACCAGGTATGTGATTCTGAACAAAGCAAAATGGACAGGGATTCTGGAACCAGGTATGTGATTCTGAGCAAAGGTAAAATGGACAGGCATTCTGGGATCAGGTGTGTGATTCTGAACAAAGCAAAATGGACAGGGATTCTGGGACCAGGTTTGTGATTCTGAATAAAGGTAAAATGAACAGGCATTCTGGGATCAGGTGTGTGATTCTGAACAATAGTAAAATGGACAGGCATTCTGGGACCAGGTATGTCATTCTGAACAAAAGCAAACTGGACAGACATTCTGGGACCAGGTATGTGATTCTGAACAAAAGCAAAATGGACAGGCATTTTGGGACCAGGTATGTGATTCTGAACAAAGGTAAAATGGACAGGCATTCTGGGACCAGGTATGTCATTCTGAACAAAAGCAAACTGGACAGGCATTCTGGGACCAGGTATGTGATTCTGAACTAACGTAAAATGGACAGGCATTCTGGGATCAGGTATGTGATTCTGAACAAATGCGAAATGGACAGGCATTATGGGACCAGATATGTGATTCTGAACAAAGGCAAAATGGACAGGCTATCTGGGACCAGGTATGTGATTCTGAACAAAGGTAAAATGGACATTATTTATTTATTTATTTATTTCCAGTTTGATTACCGGGGAAGTCCACTGGGCCAGAACGTACCCATTTTCAGTGGAGGCCTGGGGAGAAAAGCTCCAAAAGCAAAGCAAATACAATCTAAGTTACATAGTGTAAAAGATAGTAATAAAATGTATACATTTGGAATAACATTACATTGAATACAGTTAGTAAAAAAGCAAATACACGCAGTATACTTCAAAAAACATCATTCAGGAAGGTAGATACAATAGATTTAGTAGTTTCCTTAAGTAGCAGGTTTGACTGTATGAGAAGAAGGTCTAAGGTTACATGCTATTTACAATATTTACATATGAGGAGTAGAGAGAGAGAAAGTACATAAACTGAGAGTAGAATATAGTTTGATCAAGCAGTGATCGAGAGAGAAAAAAGAAAAGAAGATAGTATTAGGGTAGAGTAAAGAGAAAGGATGTAGAGGGTTCAAGGGGAATTTATGTAGATTTATGTAGGATGTAAGCAGGTGCACTTATGTTTAGAGGATAAGCAAGAGAAAAGTTGGATTTTGAAGGCTTCAGTGTTAGATGTTGTTCTAAGAGAAGAAGGGAGAGAGTTCCATTTCCTGCCAAGAGAGTAGGAGGGAAGGAGCTGGCCAGCAGGGCGATTGGGTTCAGGGATGCATTCTGGGACCAGGAATGTGATTCTGAACAAAAGCAAACTGGACAGGCATTCTGGGACCAGGTATGTGATTCTGAACAAAAACAAAATGGGCTGGCATTCTAGGACCAGGTATGAGGTTCTGGACAAATTAAAAATGGACAGGCATTCTGGGACCAGGTATGTGATTCTGAACAAAAGCAAACTGAACAGGCATTCTGGGACCAGGTATGTGATTCTGAACAAAACTAGATTGGACAGGCATTCTGGGACCAGGTATGTGATTCGGAACAAAACTAGATTGGACAAGCATTCTGGGACCAGGTTTGGCACCAAGTAGTGCAGGACATCAGTATGTTCGGTGGCCATAATGTGGTCATAATAAAATCATAGTACAGTTGAGGCAAAGGGTGAGTAGTATGTTGTTGTATGCCAAGACCAAGGCATGGGACATTTCCAGGGACATTCCCACCACAGGAGGTGAATCACCCACACAAACGTGACTCAAAGAGGTTGAAGAGTTCCTTGTACCCATGACTGAGGAGAATGACTGGACCCTGAAACCTGGCAGTGATTTTAATGTTGGGGCTTGGCTGGAGATAACTGTCTAAGTATCTTAGGGAATGCATCTAGTTAGTAACAACAGGTTTATTTCCATATTGAACTGTGACTACATGTGAGGAGGAGTTTCTTAAAATAACACCTCTACATACCTGTTCTCCAGGTGCATCTAGACTGCATCTGTAGAACTCTTCACCACAAGGAATAGTATATGCCCATGTGGTATTCACAGATTATGCCAAGTGCCAGTATGTGTCCCATATACATACTTGAGAATAAAAACACCTATGTGAGGGTAGCATTCATCGACTTCAGTTCTGTTTTTAACATGGTCATCCCTCTTCATCTGGTAATGAAGCTTCTCCAACTAGGCATCAATAGACAACCTGTAACTGGATTCTTGATTTTCTCACAGACAGACCTCAGAATGTGTGCACAGAAAATAACTCCTTGGATAGAATCACTCAACACTGGAGTCCCACAAGGATGTGTACTAAGTCCCTTGCTATTCACCCTGTTAACGCATGATTGTACAGCCAGGTCCAATACAGATCACATTAACAAGTTTGCTGATGACACAATGGTGGTGGGCCTCATCAGTAATGATGATGAAACTGCATATAGAGATGAAGTGGAACAACTGATTACATGGTGTGGAAATAACTTATCACTAAATGTGAACAAGACAAAAGAGAGATAATTGTGGACTACGGGAAAAATCGCAAGGCACATTCTCCCCTCACCATCATTGGGGAAACAGTGGAAAGAGTGAGAAGCATAAAGTTTCTGGGAGTGACATCGATGAGGACTTGTCTTTGGAAAACCAGTACAAATGCCATAGTCAAGAAAGTGCACTACAGATTGCACTTTTTTGAGAAGGCGGAGGAGAGTGAATTTTCCATTGGCAGTTCTCACTACCTTCTATAGAGGTAGTATAGAAAGCATCCTGATGAACAACCTCTTAGTATGGTATGGAAGCTGATCTACCTCTGAGCGCAAATCCCTCCAGAGAGTGGTGAAGACAGCTGAGAAGATCATTAAGACCACCTTACCACCTATCCACGACTTGTACTTATCCAGATGTCTCAGCAGGGCCAGAGGAATAATTAAAGACTGCACTCACCCTACTTACAGACTGTGCCTGCATCTATCATCCGGAAAGCGCTTCTGAAGCATACATTGCAGAACTACGAGATCCAGGAACAGCTTCTTCCCTAATGTCATCAGGCTGCTGAACGACTATGCTCCATGATGGCCATCTGGGTGAGTAGAAACTGTACTAGCTTGTCTCATATTGTGCATTAACCTGGTTACCAGTCTAATCTAATTACTTAGTGCAATATTCACCATGACTGTAATTTATAGGCCATCTAGGGCAGTAACAATGCAATAAAATATCTCTTCTTTCAGTGCAATACATGTTATGAATTTGTAAATTAACCATAGTGCAACACTCTAAGGTCCATAGTGCAATACTCTAATGCTCACAGTGCAATACTTAAATGTCTCTTTCTGTGCAAGGATCAGTGCAATGTCTTAACCAAGTACCTGTGCAATACTAAAGTCTCATGCAAGTAAGTGTTCACTGCAAAAAGTGTTAAAATGTGTTTCTAATTATGTACAGTATTAGTCTGTCTACCTGTATGTCCGTGATGTAATAGCTAGGTGTTACATGTATAAATGTCTGTGAAAATAGTCTATATGTTGTCTGCACATTGAGTCTGGAGACACGGAATTTTGTTCAGTTTTTGCACTTGTGTGATTTCTGAATGACAATAAAGTTGACCTTAACTTTGATATATTGGAGGGGGGGGGGGGGTCTGAGGCATATGTTTCACTGCTGTCACAGATATGCATTTACAGCTTCCATGATTGACGGGTTTGGCATGCAAAGACTGAGCGTGACTAATGTTAGCTGTTCACCTACGGTTGATGTTGATGGTACAATCAAATGACACAGCAGAACTATCAACAAAGATAGTATTCACAGGATCATAGGAAGTTGCTAGGCTATTGGCCCTGAGGCCCTTACAAGCCTAGCCAAGAGTTTAGCCCATGTTAAAGGGGAGGACTCACATTCATATCTCTCTTTTGCTGCAAGGGTAACGTGGAAGACCACACGTTGGCCTTATCAGTGTTTAACACTGGACACATGCGATAGCTGCAAGCCTCACCCTCACTACATAGAAGTCACCACCTTCATAGATGACCAGATGACACTTGTCAACGGTAGAGGTGGTAGGGCAGAAGAATGCAGAGGGTGTCACCACCATTACTCCAGGTCTCTCACCAACATAAGTATAACACTTGGTATCACCTAGCAGATGGCAGAGATGGTGAAAACTTGAATTTCTAGGAAGGAAAAAATCTACTTCTGATGCATTTAACAGGGAAATGTAGTAGTCTATACATTAACTTAGGTAGTGAGGGATTGTGGGTTCAGTCTTTAGTGATGTTATGGCAGGGATTTTCACCTGTGAGAAAAATATACAGTAGGCCATCCTCACCAACAAAAAAATAAAACAAAAACAGCACACTTTTTGAATCAAATATTGTAGAAATTGGTATTGTGTATGGTAAGGATGTATTTAGCATCTATTAGATCTAAAGTTACCATGAAACTTCTGATGGGATAAAAAGTAACAGACTCTGAAGGGTTAGCATCTTGAATCTTGGTACTTTCACATATAGATTGAGAAAGAACAGCTCTAGAATTGGTCTCCAAGAAGGCTCTTTCTTTGGTACCAGAAACATTCTGGAATAGAAGCCTTTGGCTCTTTGATCTAAAGGCACTGAAGAACCCGAGTAAAGAACTCTGGTTCAGAGGCTGGGGAGGCACTTCCCTCCTTCCCCGGAAGGAGGTTTTTGTACTCAGTGTCATCTATAACCATCCTGCACCACTTTTAACATCTAAGAGCCTGATATAATCTGATTCCAAAGGGGGACACAAACAGGCAGTATCAGGGCAGATTGTGAGAAATTTGGTTGGGGAGAGGAGGATGGAATGCTGACATAATCATCCTGTAGAACAGACTGTCTTTGTTTTTTGGAAAGGAACTTTGTTTCTTGTGCTTCTTCTTTTGCCATCTCTTTTTTGCTTCCTGTTTGATCTGCGAAGGCAGGGATTGCTTATTCTGCTTTTTAAATGGAAAAGTGGATTTGGGAGATTTATAAAGGTTTGGGTGGTTTGAAAAATCTTAGAAAGTCCTTGAATTAATTTCCCTCTTTCATCAAATTGTTTGAGGGCCTGGGTAGCAGACAGCCCAAACAAAACCTCCTTATCCAAAGCTGAATCTAAAATTGTAGACTTTACCTCAACAATAAATGTTTGGTTATATACCGAAGCATATCTCGTCACCACAGTAGCGGTGGCGCTAGACACAATACCTGTACAATCATGTGCCACGTCAGGCTAATACCAAAATCTCTCTTTTTTCCACGTCTTTGTATTCCATATGCTAACCCTTTTATTTAATCTGTCTCAGAGCAATAATTCTGATCCCCCTATTGGCCAGTATTGGCCTATTAACTCTCTGGTCCTTCACCAAACGACTGTTTAACACACTCAACTCAATATTCACTGTCTTGTGTGAGTCTACAGAGAGAATCGTTTACCGTCTGCCACTAACACTATCATTCTTTCTTTTTTTCAAACTCATTTTGCATTTATCTTGTATCATTTTTTTCTTTCATACTTATTTATCTCAAATGCTTTTACTTTTTCATAGATTTGTTTAATGTTTATGTTCTTCTGTTACTGTTGCATATTTTATTGGGAGCGATCTTGATCTGATGTCATAATTTGTATTCTGTGGAGCTTTTCTCCTTAGCCTCTGCTGAAAATGGGTTCTTGTCCAGTCAGACTTTCTTGGTAAACAAATTCAAATAATTAATTAAATAAATAATAAATAACTCATGCACACTATTCAATGCATGGCTATATACTTGACAAAGTTTATAAACAATGTGATCTGGATAGGTACTACCATCTGAAGGACGTGTGACAGATAACTCTCTGCACAAAACAGAATAAACTTCCACACGTGTGCCTGAGAGTTAAGAATTCTGTCCTCCCAAAGTGGAAGAAGAAAATACTCCATTACCAGATCTGTCTAGAACCTTCCCTTCCTTCTTCATGGTTAGTGGCAACCAGTAGTCTATTCCCAGCTACAAAGTTGTTGAAGTTGTAGAAATGGCCGCAGGGTCAGACCTAAGATCAGTGAACAAATGATTATTAGGATTATAAAAGGCAGCATTAAAAACATCCTCCAATGCCGTCAAGATGGGAGGAATGGTGGTAGAATGAGATATATCCACTTGTAACATATCAAAATATCTTCTCAATTTGGGGGAATGTTTATCTGTTCCCACAAAAACATCTCATTCATCCTGGCTGTTGTCTGAGAAGAGGAAAATTCCTCACAATCAGGGTATTGGGTTTAGGAATCTACAGAAAAAAGTCTTGT
This sequence comes from Protopterus annectens, assembly GCF_019279795.1. Taxonomy (NCBI): domain Eukaryota; kingdom Metazoa; phylum Chordata; order Ceratodontiformes; family Protopteridae; genus Protopterus; species Protopterus annectens. The sequence continues at coordinate 52,420,094 of NC_056741.1, read as the reverse complement.
CTCTGTCTATATCAGAATACTCTGACAAATCTTCCACAGGAATTTCTTTACTGACATTGTTCTCGGGCAAGGATTTCTGATTACGAAGATTAACAGCCTGAAATAATTGCCTGGGCAAGCTAAGAAAATCATCTTTTCTAACAGACACCATGTTTTCGAATGAATAATGATTAACTTCTTTTTTTTCTTTACAAGAAAACTCTTGGCTGAAGACAGACCCAGAGAAGGCATTTCTGCCCTCTTTAGAGGTATATTTCCCTGGTTACCCCAAGCAACATCTCCCATAGTGTCTCCCTGACCCAGAGAAGATGGTTTCCCCATACCAATATTGGACACTGGAAGAGCCAAAGAGGATGGGGCTGACCTCTAGTTTCTAGTGGCTGAAAGGACTACTCCAGAGGAAGCCGGAGAAGTAAGGGGAATGCTATGAGGAACAACAAATGGCCACCACAAATTCACCAACCATCAGCTGAGGCACTGACTGTCAGCAGCAGCTCTTTAGTAACTTGTTTTTTCTTTCTGTGTACAGCGGGAGAGGAACTGTCAGGAGCCAAATAAGTATCCGTGCTGTGACTGAGGAGGAGGACCCAAAAGCAGTAAGCATTGCTGGAATGAGTCAGTCTGAAAGTAAGTTGTCAGAAAGTGTTCACAAGCAGCACACTCACACTTATTCTCTCTAAACATTGCCCTTTCAAAAATAACTCACAAGTAGCACTCAGTATGTCAGAAGTGCATAAAACAAAAGTTCAGTGATAGAAAACATAACAAGTATGTAGTCATGAAGGATGCACAAGCACTAATGCATAGTAAACTGTCCCTTGCCCATGTAAAATACTTTCCTACACTAAACTTTCATTAAACAACAGTAAAGTTTATACAAGCAGTACACTTTCACATAAAAAATATCCCCAAATCAATAAATAAGCCAAGGGCTAAAAGTTTCTATCCATGACAGTAAACTCACAATATTTGTAAAGAATACTAGGTTTCTTAAAGAGGAAATATCACAAAAAGCAATATATTTATTTATTTATTTTACATTTAAAAACCGGGAAATTCCGACTGGACCAGGTCCATTTTCAGCGGAGGCCATGGGAGAAAAGCTCCAGCATCAAGTTATGCAAATACAGTACATCCAGCATAATACACAATACAGGTTACATCATATATGTTGAGCATAGTAATATAACAAAAAATTAATAAAAACACTCCAGGTAAAAGAAGATATAGAACATAGGTAAAAGACAATGCCAGTTAAAGTACATCCAGCATACTACACAAAACAGGTTTCATCATGTATGCAGAGTATAGTAATATGACAAGAAATTAATAAAACACTCCAGGTAAAAGAAGATATAGAACATAGGTAAAAGACAATGTCAGTTACAGTACATCCAGCATACTACACAAAACAGGTTTCATCATGTATGCAGAGTATAGTAATATAACAACAAATTAATAAAACACTCCAGGTAAAAGAAGATATAGAACATAGGTAAAAGACAATGTCAGTTACAGTACATCCAGCATACTACACAAAACAGGTTTCATCATGTATGCTGAGCATAGTAATATAACAAAAAATTAATAATACACTCCAGGTAAAAGAACATATAGAACGTAGGTAAAAGATAATGTCAGTTACAGTACATCCAGCATAATATACAAAACAGGTTACATCATGTATGCAGAGCATAGTAATATAACAAGAAATTAATAAAACACTCCAGGTAAAAGAAGATACAGAACATAGGTAAAAGACAACATCAGTTACAGTACATCCAACATAATACACAAAACAGGTTACATCATGTATGCTGAGCATAGTAATATAACAAAAAATTAATAATACACTCCAGGTAAAAGAACATATAGAACGTAGGTAAAAGACAACATCAGTTACAGTACATCCAGCATAATATACAAAACAGGTTACATCATGTATGCAGAGCATAGTAATATAACAAGAAATTAATAAAACACTCCAGGTAAAAGAAGATACAGAACATAGGTAAAAGACAACATCAGTTACAGTACATCCAACATAATACACAAAACAGGTTACATCATGTATGCAGAGCATAGTAATATAACAAGAAATTAATAAAACACTCCAGGTAAAAGAAGATATAGAACATGGGTAAAAGACAACATCAGTTACAGTACATCCAGCATACTACACAAAACAGGTTACATCATGTACGCTGAGCATAGTAATATAACAAGAAATTAATAAAACACTCCAGGTAAAAGAAGATATAGAACATAGGTAAAAGACAACATCAGTTACAGTACATCCAGCATAATACACAAAACTAACGATACCACAGCTTCAGAGTGCCAGGTCCTGAGAAGCACGCAAATAGAGCTTTAACGCAATTTTATTTTAAACCACCAAAAAAGCGTTTTCGCTACTGCTCAAACAGTAGCTTCATCAGAAATACAAAAACATTGGCGCCAAAGTCCATTTTAAAAGTTTTAGTGCTACATGACGTCACCATTCAGAACGTGGACTTGCGCATTTCATTTAAACTTATTTAAAAATTCAAACATGTTGAATACAGGACCATGTACAGAAACAAACATCTAGAATATAAAAATACCTTAATTTAAAAACAAAAAGCTTGAAAACTCCAGGACACACATCTAAAATTGCAGCATATACACAAATTGCATGACAAACATTATATTAATCCTTCCGTTCCTCTAAATGTTAAAGTAGTACTTTAGCTATCCTAACTGTTTACCTCCTAAATTAACCCTAACATATTTGTGATGTTTGGGAAGTAAGTAAACAAAAATTCCTATGCTAGATGATGTTAGTAACATCCTAAAAAAATTCTATGAAACTAGACAAAGTAGGTTCCCTTTCTGTATTCACCTCTAAGAAGAGGGTAAAAAACTATATAAGATAAGTGTAGTAGTACCTTCTGTGCTATAGGTAAAATGGTCGAGTATCTAAGAAAATGAATAAAATTGTTGAAGGGTTATCCATCCCAGGGGGAAAAAAGAGAATAAACTCTAAAGAAGGTAAACTTAAGCCAATAGTCTGGTTTCTGTTTGGGAAACACCTTATGCTTTAGTCAAAACTAGAAGCACACCCATGACTACAAGAAGTATAACAAAGGTAAAAATAACAAGAGTAAGGCCACTAGAAATATAACCAAAAGAGATATAAAAATGGCAAGATAGAGGCCCATATGTAATAAATGTGAGGTAAAGAGCTCCACAGGTGGGAAATTCCTGTGAGCCAGGTGTTATCTGTTGTTAAAAAACACCTTCTGTGAACCAGGAAAACGTATGTTATTATTGTATTTAAGTATATACTAGAGTTGTATAAATGAGTAACTAGATGTGTATTAATTGTTATATGCCACTTATTTTTAAGGAAAAATGGAACATTAGTTATCTCATGTAACTTTTAAGTTTAAGGATGCAAGAGATGTTGCAATGTTCGTTAAGGCCCAGGCTACTGAAGGCATCTAGTTTAATTTGCCATTCTAATTCCTTAATTTCAAGGAATAAAGCTTGTGGCCCTCCACGAATGTTGTATGGGATATGATCGATAGCTATAAAATGGAAGCTATGATCTCTCTGGTTTATGATGTGTTTTGCTAGAGCATTGTCTTCCTTCTTTTTCCTTATTGCATAGGAATGTTGGTAAATCCTATCCTTAAATCTTTGGTCTGTTTTGCCGACGTAGTAAGCCGGACAGCAGTCACACAGGGCCAAATAGACTACCGATCTAGTATTGCAGTCTATTTTGTGGTAAATGTCATACTTTTTTCCTTTAATTTGAAATGTTGAACCTGTTTTTAGTAGTTTGCACCAGTTACAATGGCCACATAAAAATGTGCCTTTTTGTTTTGAAAAAAAATCAATCTTTTTATTTCTTTCTAGTATATTTTTAAGGTTGTTACCTCGTTTATATACAATAGGAGGTAGAACATCAAGTTTACCATGAAATTGTGGGTTACTGGTAATAAAATACCTGTTTTTGTGAATTATAGAACTTATGGTAGGTGAGTCCAGGTTGAATGTAGTTATAAAGCTACTTGCATAGTTCAGATGTACTTGTTCTGGAGAACCGTTATTAGTGTTGTCTTGTGTTGTTGAGTTAATAGAGGTTGATGTTAACTCAACAGAAGCTATGATGGAACAAGTCTCAGAGTTAGGATGACAAATTGTTAATAAAGGTGCATATAAACCTGATTGTCTTTTATGTTTGACTTCACCAGTAAGTTCTAAAAAAAGGTCTTCAGGGTAATCTCTACTAGAGAACATTCTACTTAGTGTGTTACATTCTTTATCAAAACTTTCTTCCGTATTACACATTTTTGAGGCTCTAATCAATTGGCCTTTTACTACGGACCTTTTTTGTTTGAAAGGATGTTGGCTCGAAAAGTGAAGGAATGAGTTACAGAAGGTCGGCTTTCTGAAGATAGTAGAAAGGAAGCCGACCTTTTCCAAATCCTTCACGAGCTTGACGTCTAAATAGTCAATTTCCACCATTGAAAAATGGTGAGTGAATCTAAAGAAGTCAGTAGTGTTGTTCAAGTAATTAACCAATGTTTCAGCCTCATCATTGTTACCTTTAAATAAGATGAATATGTCATCTAAGTACCTAGTGTAATAAGAAATTTGATGTTGGAATGCTGTGTTATGCATTAAGAATTGTTTTTCCCAAAAAGCAACAAATATGTTTGCCACACTAGAGCCGCAGGGAGACCCCATTGCAATGCCCTGTGTTTGCAAGTAGTACTGTTACTCAAAAAGGAAAAAATTAGAAGAAAGGATGATATCCAACAATTCAGCCACAGTGTCAATTTCTACCTGTGGTGCTCCCAGATCTTTTAACATGATACTAACCCATTCGATGGCCTCATTGTGTGGAATCGAAGTGTATAAATCGACCACATCAATGGTAAGAAAGTTATAAGCCTCATCGAACGGGATGTTGTTCATGTCTAGAAGAAAAGACCAAGAATCTTTACAGATATGGGGTATGGCTTTAAGATATTTATTCAGAATTTTATCCACCAGGCGTGCACAGGGGTGGGTCATGGACGACCTACCATCCACCAAGGCCCTCATAGGTGGATTCTCCAGATCTTTATGTATTTTTGGGATCCCAAAAATAACTGGGACCTTGGGGAATGTAATATCTATGTAGTGGTAGGTTTCCAAATCTATGTTACCAGCTAGAAATAAATCTCTGAAGTATCCTCTATTTCTAGAGTACCTCATATTCATTTCATTCTTAGAAGATAAAGAATATGCTGGGTTATTTAGGACAGTTTTCATCTTGTCACTATAATCACTGTTTTCAAAAATAACCAGTCCACCCCCTTTGTCTGGTTTAAGAATTCTGACTGATGAATTACATAGTTCATCTAGTAATTCCATCTGATCCTTTGTTGTGTTGTATTTTTTACCCTTATTATGAGTTTTCAAGTTCTCATACAAATTTCTAAGGTCTACTTCACATGCTTTTTCAAATAGAATTAAGTCAGGATGTAATACAGGGTTAAAGACACTAGGTAACTTTAACGTGTTATTGTGTTCTTTTTCAAAATTAGGAAATAAAATATTAAAATTTAATTTCCTTACAAAACTTTTTAGATCTATAATCATCCTAGTAAGATCAAATGAATGACTATGAACAAATGTGTTACCAAGTGCTAGAAGATCGATAAGTTTCTGTTCTAATGTGATACTAGCAAAATTATAGATCTTAAAGTCACCCTTTGTGTTAAAGAGGATCTTTAACCCATTTGTTTCTACCCCACCACCACTAGAGAAAGTGGTGTCGGTGTCTACCGCCGATTCCAGTTCTTCGTGTTCCGGTTGGGTTGACGGCTGTTGTTGTGCCGTCCTAAAAAAATAATTATTGTTATGGTTTCCATAGTTCACGCCACCATTATTATTGGACATTGAAGAATTGTAATAGTTAGCTTTTAGCCTGTTACTTCTTCTAGGTCCTTGCTCTTGTTCTAGATGTTCTTCTTCAAAGATGGGGTCTAAGTTTCCTTCTATTTGTTGACTTGGCCCTTCTGGGACATCTGTGGCCGTCTCTGGCAGCCTTCCATTGTCAACTTTAAAGTTTGTAGTCATCAACTTGGGGTAAGCTTTTCCATGTTGGTATGCAAGCCTATCTCTATTTAGTTTTTTAGCTTTAGTATTCTTCAGTTTAACCAAGAGGGCATCAATGCTGTTAAATATTCTAGCATAGTCATATTTATACCTAATAAAGTCCAGGTCTAATTTGATTAAACTGTCCAAGTCGTTTATTTCTTTTGTGATGGTTGAAATACATAAAGAATAGTGTTTAATCAGTAGCTCTAATAATTGAAAGCCTTGGTTATCGAAAAGAGTCCTTAATTCAGCAAGAAATGTCCCATCAATAAACAGTCCTGTAGGAACAAAACAGCTGCGTAGACCTTTAGGTATAACATGGTCATTTAAACATTGCTTGAAATAAGACACCTCTAGCTGAAGTTTTTTTAGTTTGACTAGTTTATAATCTAAGGTCTTTAAATTACTAGCAATATTGTTATTATTATTAGTAATAGGCGAGTTTGTACTCACTGCCGGTGATCCCTGTGCTTGTTGTTCTGTAAAAAGGAGCCCTTCAGTACCATTAATCCAGTCATGTAAAACCGGAATCCCAATAAGCAGTGAGTTAGGAACCACTAAACCTGCTGCTGCTGTTGCAGGAACTTGCCCCATATTCCCGAAATGCTGGTTATTCATACTACCATGTTGTTCAGTAGTGGAAGGCTGAGTCAAAGTGCCACCAAAAGAACTTGGAGGAAAAGGTTGTGCTGCTGGAATTGAAGAATTAGTAGAACCGGAAGGCTGTTGAGATAAACCTTGCTGTAGGTAACCACCTTCCAATCTAGTGTGTGTACCCTGGTTGGAAATTCTTTCGTCAAGATAATCCAAACGTCTATTAAGTGTCACTAGCTGCTGAGAAATAGCTTTAAAAATTGACGGCACGTCGAAATCATCCAGCGTGTCGAGCCGGGTTAACGAACCCGAAAGATTAGGACTCCTCGGGCTACCTGGATCCCCTGAAGCCATCAGGACAAAACAGACTGGAACCAAACAGGAAAACAAAACTAACGATACCACAGCTTCAGAGTGCCAGGTCCAGAGAAGCACGCAAATAGAGCTTTAACACAATTTTATTTTAAACCACCAAAAAAGCGTTTTCGCTACTGCTCAAACAGTAGCTTCATCAGAAATACAAGAACATTGGCGCCAAAGTCCGTTTTAAAAGTTTTAGTGCTACATGACGTCACCATTCAGAACGTGGACTTGCGCATTTCATTTAAACTTATTTAAAAATTCAAACATGTTGAATACAGGACCATGTACAGAAACAAACATCTAGAATATAAAAATACCTTAATTTAAAAACAAAAAGCTTGAAAACTCCAGGACACACATCTAAAATTGCAGCATATACACAAATTGCATGACAAACATTGTATTAATCCTTCTGTTCCTCTAAATGTTAAAGTAGTACTTTAGCTATCCTAACTGTTTACCTCCTAAATTAACCCTAACATATTTGTGATGTTTGGGAAGTAAGTAAACAAAAATTCCTATGCTAGATGATGTTAGTAACATCCTAAAGAAATTCTATGAAACTAGACAAAGTAGGTTCCCTTTCTGTATTCACCTCTAAGAAGAGGGTAAAAAACTATATAAGATAAGTGTAGTAGTACCTTCTGTGCTATAGGTAAAATGGTCGAGTATCTAAGAAAATGAATAAAATTGTTGAAGGGTTATCCATCCCAGAGGGAAAAAGGAGAATAAACTCTAAAGAAGGTAAACTTAAGCCAATAGTCTGGTTAATACACAAAACAGGTTACATCATGTACGCTGAGCATAGTAATATAACAAGAAATTAATAATACACTCCAGGTAAAAGAACATATAGAACGTAGGTAAAAGATAATGTCAGTTATAGTACATCCAGCATAATATACAAAACAGGTTACATCATGTATGCAGAGCATAGTAATATAACAAGAAATTAATAAAACACTCCAGGTAAAAGAAGATACAGAACATAGGTAAAAGACAACATCAGTTACAGTACATCCAGCATAATACACAAAACAGGTTACATCATGTATGCTGAGCATAGTAATATAACAAGAAATTAATAAAACACTCCAGGTAAAAGAAGATATAGAACATAGGTAAAAGACAACATCAGTTACAGTACATCCAGCATAATACACAAAACAGGTTACATCATGTACGCTGAGCATAGTAATATAACAAGAAATTAATAAAACACTCCAGGTAAAAGAAGATATAGAACATAGGTAAAAGACAATGTCAGTTACAGTACATCCAGCATAATACACAAAACAGGTTACATCATGTACGCTGAGCATAGTAATATAACAAGTAATTAATAAAACACTCCAGGTAAAAGAAGATATAGAACATAGGTAAAAGACAACATCAGTTACAGTACATCCAGCATAATACACAAAACAGGTTACATCATGTATGCTGAGCATAGTAATATGGTCCACTCTTGTTCGGCATCTACTTTTCTGAAGTACAAGCAAACACAGGAGGGTTATGGCTGACAAAGTTTGCAGATGACTGCAAACTGGGCGCCATAGTCGAAAACACATCTGACACAGATATCCTCCAGAAGGGCCTCACAGAAACGGATAACTGGTGCCAGAGCCATGGCCTGAAGTTAAACGCCAAAAAATGCATAGTCATACCCTTCGGGAAAACAAGGTTACCCCTAGCTACCATATAGGTGGCAATCCACTGAGCACAGAAAAAGTCATCAGAGATCTGGGGACCCAGGTTGACAGTAGCCTTCGTTTGACACTCATGTTGCTAAAGTAGTTAGGAAAACCTTCTATATCACCCACCTGATCATGAAGGGATTCACATCTAGATCAAGGGAGGTCATCGTCCCCCTGTACTCATCACTTATTGGACCTATGATTGAGTACAATGCCCCGTTCGGAATGTATCTGACCAGACACCTGCTGCAGCTTGAAAGGCCCCAAAAGTTCCTCACCAAAAGGATAAAGGGTCTCAAAAATATGTCTTATGCTGCCCGACTGAAAGAACTCCAGCTCTATTCAGTCTCATACCGCTTGCTCAGAGGTGACCTGTGCCTGACATATAAGGCCATGTCAAACCCGGATTTGATGAATATGCTTCACCTCAAAAAATCTAGATCCTCAGAACCACAAGGGCGAGAGACTTAAACCTTGACACGGTTATAAATAGAACGTGCTGGAGGGACAGATTCATCACTCAGAGACTCCCTATGCTGTGGAACAAAATCCCGGTACATGTGAGGCAGAGCACCTCTCTGGCCTTGTTCAAGAGGAATCTTGACCAATGGATGGGAGATTGCAGATATACCCCAGGGATTACTTCAGTGTCACTGCTTGACAGAGGCACAGCAAAATGATAGGCATAGTTTTTATTCAAACTAAAGGGGTGGCGAAAGCCACATAACTATGGGCTAGGCTTATAAATGCCCTTGGGCAGATAGCCTAGTATGAACCTATGAACCTATGAATCTATAAGAAATTAATAAAACACTCCAGGTAAAAGAAGATATAGAACATAGGTAAAAGACAATGTCAGTTACAGTACATCCAGCATAATACACAAAACAGGTTACATCATGTATGCAGAGTATAGTAATATAACAAGAAATTAATAAAACACTCCAGGTAAAAGAAGATATAGAACATAGGTAAAAGATAATGTCAGTTACAGTACATCCAGCATAATACACAAAACAGGTTACATCATGTACGCTGAGCATAGTAATATAACAAGAAATTAATAAAACACTCCAGGTAAAAGAAGATATAGAACATAGGTAAAAGATAATGTCAGTTACAGTACATCCAGCATAATACACAAAACAGGTTACATCATGTACACTGAGCATAGTAATATAACAAGAAATTAATAAAACACTCCAGGTAAACGAAGATATAGAACATGGGTAAAAAGACAATCCCCCGGATTCATGAAGCTCGGCGCAAGGCCAGTGTAAGGCTTGCACCGACCGTGCAGCGTATAAATGGCGTAGCAGTGACACATGCATAGCAATGAGTGTGCGCTGCAACCACAACCACGTGCATAGGGCACATGCGCGAGTCCAGGGAGCCTAACTAGGTTGCGCTCGGAGGCATGGCCAAGTCGGCAGGCGATGAGCAACCTAAAGTGCTGACTCTTACAGGCCACCTGCAATAGTAACCGCACCTACCAGTGTCCGTGGATAATAAAACGTATGCAAAGTATGCTACATAGTACCCGTCCACACAAAATGGAGAACCAAACATAAATGCACGAAATACAAAATGTTCCCGTTCATGGAACAAATGATACGTAGAATACTGTGTCCATTACGTATTGCACTGTCAGCAGTCATACCCAGTGGAGGTGTACTGCATCATGTCAGCGCGCCGCAAATACACATGACTAGCCCCATGGGCATGGTCACCAGCAGTCCCACAGTGGTAGTGATAGCACACAGCTGGGCAGTCGTGGCCATATAACAACCATAAAGAAACTAGACATCCCAAACACACACAAACATATGTATAGTAAAATGTGCTATACACAGCAACGTAACCATCACATACACATAGGATGGCATATGCCGAATGGGAATATCCAGAAGCAGAACCCATGCATGCAAATGTAATACACAACAACCCCTTTATAGCACGTAACCCGCACCCATGTCCGAATGTCCACCTAATCCAGCTAGCAGCCTTGCGCAGCTGCACACCTACACAGAGCGGGTATACCCCATATGTAGTAGGAAGTATTGTCCTAGGCAGTGACAGGCTTGCAAATATGTACCCCACATATGTCAACATCCCATCCCAGGTACTGAAATCCAAATGGCTGCATGTGAATGTGTCAGCAGAATGTGTACATCCCGCGTGTGGTTACAGACCTGTCGAAACCCCATAGGTGTTCACATGCCACGGTGTCCATAACTGTACACATCTGGACAAAGCAGTATGTGTAGCCATGGTACTGATGAGTAGCTATGCAGACATGTAAAACATAATACACAGGGTGGAACAGCTGTCCACCAAGCAGGTCACCCCAGCAGGGTTGCCACATGTACAGATTGTCAAGGTGGAACATCACTCGTAGATATGTGTGGATTTGCATGGTAAAACACCCATGGCCAATGCAAAGGATAGAATAACACGTATATGCCAGAATGAAAGGTTATTGCATAGCATGTGAATAGCTTAAGCTATCCAATATAATAGTCATGTGTACCAGATACAAAATGCCTGTAACATGCAAGTAGTAATGAAGGTAAGAAATACACTACTGTGTCAATATCACAGGACATATGGCACGTGTCAAGTGTTGACGCAGGACACAAATGTCCATAATGGGGCCTCCCCCGCAAAGAGGAACAAGTGCTAACCCTACCCCCCATCGAAGTATCGGCAGTATAAATACAACCCAATGACACACCAACACCACCGTCCAACCCATGACAGCAACAAAAGCTGGACAAAGACTAACACGATGCGTGCACAAATAGGGACACATGTAATCAGTGCTCTCACAACCGTCTACAGGCCACCAAATAATAGTATGTACATACGCATGAAATGCTGCGAAGGATGTGTGGTAGTCCCCAGTATCACAGAGGTACGTACACATATACACTGTAACCAACCGTCACATATGTTCACTGTAACACAGCATACCTGCAGGTAATACATAGTGCAGTCATGTGCTACATAAATATCCACGTATGAATGACTACAGGGAATAGACAATTGTGAATGGGAACAACGCACAACATGGAATATGTATGATAACCAGCACCACCCACATCATTGTATGCCAACAGCATAGGCTATTGTCGGTTGTCCAAACACCCGTGTCTGTAAACACAGATTGAATATTATAGCAATAACCCACGCCTGGGTGTGGGTAATGCTGGATATACCCACGGTTTCGCCCTCGGGACCAAACAAAGCCAACCGTGGGTAAATACAGCATTACCTACACCCAGATCGTAGGTTTATCCTGGGAATCATCTCTGTGTTTTTTCATATAAGGGGTGGCGTAAGCCACAAATATTTGGGCTAGGCTTATAAATGCCTTAGGGCAGATAGCCTAGTATAAACCTATGAACCTAAGAAGTGGGTTATTGCTATTATACCATGACATCATGTAAGAAAATAAACTATTAATTCCCTTACATAATGGCATAGTATAATGCCTGTCTGCTGCCCTTCCGCAGATGTCTGGCATCCGCAGCAGTGCTGATGTACTGCGCGCCTGTGCAGTACATCAGAGCTGTGGCCAAAAGCAATGGAGAAAGCAAGATCTCCGTTGCTTAGTTGTAGTGTTTCGCTATGTTACATGGGTTTAACATAGCGAGACAGCTTTAAAATAAGCAACGGAGATGTCCGTTGCTAATTTTAAAACTGTCTCGCTATGTTAAACCCAGTTAACATAGCAAAACACTACAAAAAAGCAACGGAGAGCTTGATTTCCCCATTGCTTTCTTTTAAAACCTGTCTTGCTATGTTAAATGTGTTTAGCATAGCGAGACAGCTTTAAAGTAAGCAACGGACATCTCCGTTGCTTATTTAAAGCTGTCTCGCTATGTTAAACCCATCTAACATAGCAAGACAGGTTTTAAATACCGAGTTATACTAATGGAAAAAGGTCCGGGCGACCGGACCGTTTTCCATTAGTATAACTCGATTTACAACGGGCACGCTGGCCAATCAGCGTGCACGGTTTGGAATAATGGGGGGTCATGGTATAATAAACATGGACAAACCGTGCCCATGTGCCTCGTCTGACATTCGTACACGGTCAGGGCAGTGCTGTACACTAGGCGGACAAGACCAATCCCAGAGCACCACAGGAACACCCTGACAATTAAAGACCTGTATGCGTTGGGACTATAAGCCTTTGTGTTCTGAATATCCCTGCGGTTATGCCATATGCATCCTGGGTCAAGAGCATTAGGGAATAGGGAATGTGTAACATGTAGTACCACACTTTTCCCAGCAGGAGAATGGATGCCTGTGACGTAAGTGAGTGCGGGGGGGGATATGTTAATGTAGCTATGTACCATGAGTATGCATATAAATGAGACAGAACACCAAATGTGTAGTGGTCACAGCAACCGGCCAACATGAATGCAGTCCTGTTTGAATTACGAGTATAGAACATATAAATGTGAACGTGTAACTAATGCGTCTGTGCCGCAAAGACAGTTACATATGTAAAGATGAAAGTGTGTTTCGCATACATCCGTTAACCGGATCAGAGATATGTTACTAGTACTGTCACAACTAATACAGGCCACGTAAGCACAACGACTCAGTAAACATATGTAACCCAGAATATGGATATGCATGTGCGCCTGCGCGTAACCCACAATAAGGAAATGCAAGTGCGCCTGTGCGTGTGTGATCCGCTCACAGCAGAGTAAAGTAATGCTGTTTCCCCCACGTTAGTTATACATGTCTCAAAACTGTCAGCCTCTGAAAGTATGGAACCGGACAATGCCATGCAAAGTACTGGTACAAATAGTGAGAAACACAAGATATGTGCTAAAACAAACATAGAAAGTGGATAGAATAACGGGTGTGTTAGTAGCAGGGATTGACGAAGCGTATGCATCCGTAACCTGAACTACTTGTCAGAAGGTGCCACCGTAAGTCTCAAATGAAATGCCAGCAAATTGCCAGATAGACACAGGTCAATGTAAAACACACCTAAGATAAAGGGTCAACCATCCGTACACTCTGCCAGTATCTGTACAGTGGAAAGGTATGGTATGGTTATAGATGTGTGTACACAGGTAATCCACAGACATTAACAAAGCAAGGTATGAAACAAGGAGTTTACATGTATATATGTACACACAACAGACCTATGTCCCATATATATGACACATGGATATAAATATGCCAAGTAATAGCTAATATGAGTAGTCAAACAAACATCCACGAATGGGGAATATACAGCAGCAGTCAAAATCATTGGCCAGAAAGTGACAGTCCAGCAAGCTCTACACTTTAAACATGCATATTGGTGTCCATTGTAGGACTCCAAAAAGTTATCCATTCGCAGTACCTGCAACGATTGACGCAAAGGAAGTGACAGCCGCATATACGAATCAGCTGTATATGCACTAAAATCAGGTGCAAGGGTGATGACACATGTGTCCATGAAATGCAGGACGTATGAACAGATATCCCTAGAGTGGGGAGTGCATATAAGTGCGTCCACATCGCAGTACCGCACACATTAACCATGTGTAATGTGTACCATAGAGGGTTGCAGGTATGGGAACCTGGGTATGCAGAAATGGCCCTAGGTGTTGTTTGGCAGAGATTTCGTAGGCCAGCCCCATGGGAGGGATGTGGGTATAGCACATGCCTTTATTCTCAATAATGGTGCAAAGCATCCACTGGATAGTGCGGAAAGCAAGTTGGAAATATGTACAGCCCTATATCAGTGTCCTGTAGGTGATTCCCATGGATGGACATGCGTACGACCAAGATGGTACCCATAACTGGAAAACTGTCAGAATAACACAGCTGCAGTAAGGCATAGTACAGGAAATACAGATAGGGACTACATTATAAATACCCCATACAAACTCAGACCATTGTGCGAATACTGGTGTAGCCATGAATACGGATGTTATGAGTGTCACTAACCATGCAATGGAAATAGCGGTCACTATCACCTACCGCACAGTCCGTAATGCCTAGACAGCAATCAGCTAGAAAGGCACAGCACTATGTGAAATGTAACAAGGGCAAAGGCCAAACGTCAGGGCGTGTACACATAATGACAACAGGTCAAGGGTATGAAGGAGCTAACCTGTCCAAAATACATGTACTGAACTGGTGATATTAGGCAGACAGGTGAGAAGAAAGACAGCAGGACAAATGGGCAAACATGTATAAGTCATACCCCGGAAAATGTGAATGACAACGTATGCCCTGTGAAGGTCAATGTGGAAGGTAATTAGACACAAAGGTAAAGTGTCCCCCAGGGTGTCATGAAGTGTCAACATAACAATTACCAGACCCCCATAGTCGTACGTGAGCCCCGCCACTGACGGAAAGCGCAAATACAACGCACACATATGGTACATGAAAGAACAATTAGTGTGGATAAGCAGATGTAGACCTGTATGAGGAATACAGCTGTCTGTGTGGGTGTGTCGTGCAAATGCAAAGTAATGTCACGTGGGCTGTCATGCCGCCATACACTGTGTGTGTATTGTAGTCAGACAGTAGGTATGTTGTATCAGACACATACTCTGCAACTGTACAGATGTACGCAGACTGTGTAGAGGTATGCCTCATATGTTTGCTGTGTTCCACGTAACAGTAACAGTCCGGCACCCTCATGATAACTGATGACAGGAAACAATGACAAACATGTGATGAAGACACCAAATCAGACAGAAATGCCATACTCATGCATAACATATCACTGTGCTCACTAGCAATGTTTCTAAGAGCAACATGTCATTACTGGCCCTGAGTGTCCCACTATCACATAAGGCCTTGTCCAGATATACGCTCCTTGAGGTGGATTGTTATGAACAGAAACAGATACATGTGTGTGGAAACATTATTATCCACTGCAAGATGATGAAATGTGCTGCAGTAGGAAGTGCAGTACTGTCCGCAGGTATGTGCTGAAATGCAAATTAAACAGCAGTCTACATGAATTACCTATATTGGCGACACCTGCACAGATGATTATAGTGGGACATACACACGACCATGCACACAGATCAGATAGACATACACACATCATAAACAGGCAATGATACACAAAGTCTATGGCATGTACGAGTACAGTGACAGTACAGCAAGGATAGCTGTCTGCCAAGATATACAGCGGATGTCTGTAAGGGTGTGTAACACCTCCCAGAACATGGACGTTGCATGGACAATGTTCAGATTTGCATCGTACCACATTGCTATGTGTAAGCTGTGCAAATATGTGATACATGGGACAGACAGCTGTCCATGCAAGAGCAGCGCTATGGGCATAAAATATGTATATATATATATATATATATATATATATATATATATATATATATATATATATATATATATATATATATATATATATATATATATATATATATATACATCAAGAGAGATACAGACAGACACATATGGCAAGGCCGGTAGTGGAACCTACATATCACTACCCTATCACACCACAGCATGACGCACGTAGAGAACACGCTACGGAGGTCGCTAACCACAGCAGACACACAGGCAGTCCACTAGGTGCGTCTCAACATCCGCAAACACAGAGACATCAGCAGGATATATGTGTGTTGCGAAGCGCCTAAAACCATAACCTATGAACCCATGCGGCTGGGAGCATAGACACACACACACACATCTGGCAGGCATGGGAATTGACCTTACACCTACCAACCCTATCGCACGACAGTATGACACAATTACAGAATGCGCTACTCAGATTACTGAACACAGCACTGTCAGAGGCATACGTCTAGGTGGGTGACATCATCCGCAAAGGAATAGACGCTGACACACACACTTGAAAGGGCCAGGAGTTGAACCTACACCTAACTACATGAACACACTACAGCATGATGCATTTACAGAACGCGCTACCGAGATGACTGAGCACAGCACTGTCAGGGGCATACTTCTAGGTGGGTGACATCATCCGCAAAGGAATAGACGCTGATAGCAAATGTATGTGTTGTGAGGCGTCTAAAAGCATCACTGTCTCCAGATGCAGCTGGAAACACACACACACACACACACACACACACACACACACACACACACACACACACACACACACACACACACACACACACACTGGGAAGGGCCGGGAGTTGAACCTACACCTAACTACATGAACACAATACAGCATGATGCATTTACAGAACACGCTACCGAGATTACTGAGCACAGCACTGTCAGAGGCATACTCCTAGGTGGGTGATAACATCCGCAAAGGCAAGGATGCTGATAGGGAATGAATACAGAGTGAGCAGTCACACAGCATGTTACTATCCCAAGGTGGACGTACAGTAACACGGCAGTGCTGCACTCAGGAATACTAACTTGCTACGGAGCACTACATCATGAAATGGATACGGGCTGCACCACAGACAGTACACCCTTTGAGAGAGCAACCAGTGTGTTTGATGTAGGCATCCATTGTGGCATAGCAACTATATATAATTTGCCTGGATGGCCACCATGGCTATGCAGGATGTCAATGGCCATGGCTACACGCCTAGTATCAGACGTCGGTGCCGAATGTACTGTGTGTCCATGAAAGGGTGCAGTGTGCAATGTACTGTGTGTCCATCTACACAACTGCTTACTGGGCATGCTCACACACTTAGCATTTGCTACGCGCCGTCCAGCATGCAGACGGAGTGTACACACAGAAGGCATACACATGGAGTGTAATCATGGAAGGGCAGAGTGTGGAATGTACTGTGTGTCCACCTACACAACAGCAAACCGGGCATGCTCACACACTTAGCATTTGCAAAGGGGAAACATACATGCACACGGGGTATAATCACAGAAGGGCGCAGTGTGCAATGTACTGTGTGTCCATCTACACAACTGCTTACTGGGCATGCTCACACACTTAGCATTTGCTACGTGCCATCCAGCATGCAGACAGAGTGTACACACAGCAGGTCACAGTAAGGTAAACCTGTCCACATGCACAGGGTGGTCACCCATGCAGTTACTCGTACACACACAGATGACATCACAGGTGTCACGGGTGCAGGTCAAACATGTACACACTGCAGTGAACACTTTAGCTGTCATGCCAGCACCATGTCATCGGTGCAGCAGTAAGCCTCACGGTCCAACAACAGCATGTGACATATGTCCACAGGTCTGTATAGCAGTGTACACCAGTTGTGCAAAGTACACATGTACTAACAATGATCCAACATGTGTGATGTAGTCCACCCATATCAGTATACATGGACAGGTCGGCTCCACACATACCACGGCCCTGACACAGCTGTGACACATGACTGCTGCTGTACCACAATGAACAAATGTCTGGATATGTCATACATGTGATTGTCTGGATGTGTGCATGGACTGCACACATGACACATACAAAGCCTGTGATGTACCACATGCATAACACTGGCGTATGCAGTGCTACACACACAAATGGAAGGTGGACCCATGTCTGTGGAATGCTCCCACTACAGGGTGTAGCAGTGTTGACTGGGACACATACCCTTGTATTGTTCACCTATGACAGCTGTGATACCATACCACAGTCCATGTTTTATGTATGTCAACACACATGTCAAAAAGTAGCAATGCATACACACATGGCAACAGGAGACACATGTGACATGTGTACTGTGCATGGAGCAGCCATGCATGAGCAGTGGCTGATGTCCATAACATAGTTGCAACAACCTACCACATGCATACCCATCATAGGGGCCATTATACGGTGGCATAGAAACAGCACGTATGGAGGTATGTGTGTACATAATGTGTTTAAACACCTGCTACATGCATGTGTGCAGGTGGTGGCTCACAGTTGTGTCACACACTATCCTACCCTGCCATGTGCATACAGTATGCTATGTCGCTGTTACATGACAGTGCTGACATAATGCATACCCAGCGGTCAGGTGTTATCGACTGTATGTCACATGGCAACTGTAACACCTACCACCCCCCAAGTGCATATATCAGCACATCTGCCAGATACAGTGTTGGTACACATAATGCACAACATACCGCTGCATGCCTGCAAACGTATCATATGGCGAGTGTAGTATTCCCAGCACTGACATGTGTGCATGAATGTGTGCCCATGTATGCCACATATCGGGGGGAATATGTCCCACGTGCTACACATCCCTGTACACCATAGTAGAGATCTGTACATACCTCAGTGTGAGGAGCATGCATTTGGATGGTGCAGTACATGCAACACGTTGTCTCTCTGTGTACACATGTGTGGTCACCACAATGCGTGTGTGTCTACATGTTTGTACGTCTGCTGCTTGGTGTGAGGGTGTATGCTAATATACTGTTGTGAACGAACACCTACCACACATGGTGACTATCTCATACTGGTGCTGCATTGCACAACCCTGTCGATGCCATAGGTGTGAGCCATACTGGCTACCTGTGCAAGTCCGCTCCCTGTGACATGGCGTGTGGGTGCATAGTATTGTGAGGGTGCTGACCACACAGGCAGGTGTCCCCATCTGCACACTATGGGGTGTGCATCATAGTGGTGTACACCCCGCAATTGAGACCATGTTCCTGTACTGTTACAGGGTCCTACTGCTGCACAGTGTGCCCCACAGCTGACAGGTGACACCTGATGTCAGTGGCCATCACGCTGTGTACAACACCTGCACCATGTCACCATACCTGTAGTGTGTCCTGCTATGTATGTGACGTCTCTGTCCACTGTAGCCTGTGGCACAGACCACATGCATCAGGTGCAGTATATGTGCGGACATGTGTGTCATGTAGGTGTCCAGGCAGGTTGCGGGTACATGTAGTATGCTGATATTGCCAGATGTGCCTGTGAGTAATCCACAGCTACGTGGGGACCGATAACAGTGCTCCCTGTAGGCACATGCGAGTACACCATAGGAGGGATTCAGGGTATCAGAACCAACATGGTGCTACACATGTAACTGTCACACATACAGTGAACACATCACAATGCATGCTGCACCTGCACTACATGGTATGTCTGCTGCATGTTGACAGTACACAACCCACGTCACATACGCATCTGTCAGTATTCATACACAACCACTGCAACATACACATCCCATGCTATGCATACACAGGTATCACATACGCATCTGTCAGTATTCATGCACAACCACTGCAACATACACATCCCACACTATGCATACACAGGTATCACATACACCTCTCACTATCCTGTCCACCCTGTGCATCAGAATATATTTGCATAACCCTGCACCGATGGTGTGGATGACAGGGATGTGGCAGAGGCTTCATCATATGCACAGGGTGATATGTTTGCCAGGGGCATAGGCTGCACCAATGGATAACATCATGTGTGTGTGTAAGGGCCGGTGAGTTTACTGGACATGTCTGTGCAGAATGCATGTGGATGTGGTGGAGCCCTACAGTTGTGTCTGCTGTGTGTGGGTATGTGTGTACACAGTTCAGCCATATGTGATGCCTACACGGGGTATAACTGACAGCCCCAGACTGTACAGCGCAGGTTGTACAGCTCACTGTGTCCGTCCACGGCCACGTGACCTGTGCCTGCCTGGGGTTGCACGGGCACTACCAGGTGGAGGTACAGAGTGGCTACTGTCTGATGACACATGTCCGCTGGAACCGTGTCCACAATGGGACCGGCCAGCTGTGTCCTGGTGTGGACAGTGCAGCACCAGCTGCACTGCTACTGCTACCAGCACTATGTGAGTGGGCATGAGAGGTGGCACGCACACGTCAACCTACACTAGGTGGTGTTGCTGGCCTATGCCCACGTGTCCTATGCCTCACCCCTACCAGGTGTTCCAGCACAGACAGCTCACGCTCGAGGATTGCCATGCCTCGGTCGAGGATTCCAACCATTTCACCTAATCGCCTATCCAGTACATTAGCAATCTGCTGTTGAGCATTTGCCAATGACTGGATGTTGTCATTCAGGGTATGGATTGCAGCCCTCTGCAGCCTCTGCCCTTCTTGGTTCTGCCGTTCTGCACGTGCCTGTGCTGCCATTACAGTCTGGAACATGCGTCTGGTGATACCAGCTACTGCGCCCTGTACTGCAGGTGCATGTCTGCCAGTGGTCCTCCTACGAGCAGCACCAGCCACATGCCTGTGTGGCACATCACCAGTCATTACACTGGCAACATGTTGTGTAGTCACACCTTCTGTAGCCACCACACATTCCTGTTCAATGCCAACAGACGCTGACTATCCTTCCTCTATGGGCAACGGTGATGTGGTATGTGTTGGCATCAGAACCGTGTGCGGGGAAGAGGGGGACATAGGTGGGATGGTAACCCATGGCACAGATTCTGCCCCTGATAACCCTGCCTGTACCTCATGCATATGGTCATCACCGCTAGTATCTGTGGGGACACTAACATCAGATGGACCACAGGAGGGTAACGCACCTACACCACCTGTGAATGCAAAGACATACTGTAAGGTACATTACACACAGACACAGACACAGACACACACACACACACACACACACACACACACACACACACACACACACACACACACACACACACACACACAGACACACACACAGACACACACAGACACACCGTGCATGTGATATTTCAGATGGCATGCAGCATTCCTGCACTACAGCACAGGGAATGCAGCTCAGACATTAATAGTGTTAGTATGCATACCACCCTGGGGTGCACACTACATCAAGCAGGTGTCATATCAGTAGGCATGCAGTACACACAATCATGGTAATTTGCATGCATCACCATGATACACCATGTGGCCACAAGCAGGTTAACAGTACACATGGCTGACGTTACCTTGACATGTAATCCGCTGACATGTGCAGTAACATGTATACATGTTTGACACAATGGTGTCCTGACACATGCACAGCATCATAATGGGCTTCACAGTGCAGTGTTGTGTGTACAGCCTACATATAGAATGCATGTTTAGCAAATGTGTATGTGCAGGTGTGGTTAGTGTGAGCCATGTATATAGCTATACAGTGTGGAGTACAGGCACTGTGCCATTGCATGGTAACATGACGCATGTATGTTGCTGTGCAATGCATAACATGGACGCATTGCATTGCCATGACTGCAACACAGTCATGCTGTTCCACAGATCATATATGGTAGATATCGGTGACACCGCCGGTGGCTGCAGACAGGCATTCCGGTTGTCCGGTGTAACACATCAAATGTACAAGTGGTCCACTACGGCTATGATTGCACTATGTGTGGACAATGTGCAACGGGGTCTATCCACATCAGACGTACTGTGTGGCAACATGCCTGTGGCTATCACCCATGGCCAGGTGTGAATGGGTCTTGGACAATTGTGTGTGATGGGCATCTTGTACACATGTCTGTGGTGTCCCATGTGACATACACCCACACATGTCAGAGGTGTCACAATCCACAGGGCTATGCAGACAACAGTGTGGATGTTTGTTATGTCGGGTGTAGGTCATGTGATGGTGTGACAATATTGCAGACAGAACACCACAAGCTTGGGACATGTCGGATGGCGTGTCACAATGTGTGCACACAATGCAGGGGCATATGTCACAATGGTGACACCTGTGTGCTGCCCATATCACTGCTCACTGTGTGGTACTGTGTGCGTACCACTAATGTTGTTCCAATGCATACTACATATGCATCCATTGTAGAACACCTCCACCATTGTATGCATAGCTGACCGCACATATCACATTGACAGGTACTGTGGTTTCATGCCGGTGTATAATAACGGTTGTATCTATTGCACATGGGTGGCATGTGTGTGTGTCTGGTGGTGCAACCTGTATAATGTGACTGGAACAAAACCCAGGTGTGCTTGTTATACCTGGCCACATGGCAAATAACTCTACACTGTAACATGCCTGATACTGACAACAGTCTCACCTGCGATGGACCCATGTCTGTGCGACACGCCAGAGGTACCTGTATAGGGGCGACACAACAGTAGAAACATTATCCATGACTGTACGACAGCCACAGTTCACACTGTGCATGTGAACACATGTACCTGTGTGATAGCATATGGTATGCACACGTCTGCATACACAACGTAGCATACTGTAGTATGCAGCTTGTGTGCCCATATACCTGGCATGTGTTGTTACTTTACATGATGTACAGTGACACCTGCAACTACAGTGGATATCATACGCATATGCAGGACTGACTTACCAGGCAACTCCAGGCTCATTGGTTGGGAGACACCCACCTCCACGATGGCGGCTAGTGTTTCTGCATGCTGTTCCCTGGGTGTCCCCAGACTGTCCAGTAGCTCCTCTGTGTGTGTGAGTGGGGGCTGGGTTGGTGGCCCACCACCTGTTCCACCTTGTTCTCTGGCGATTGCAGTGGCATGCTGTTTCACATGCCGTATCAGGTCCATGCAGTGTCTGCGTACCTGCTGGTAGGTGCGGTTGTTGCCACCCACGTCATTCACCCTCCTGCATATCCTGCCACAGGTCATCCCGCTGCTGAGCATGCTGTGGCACATGGCTGAACAGCACGTCATAGTTGTCATGGAGCAATGGTATTATGACATCATCCTCCTGGCGGCTGAAGGCTGGGAGTCGTGAACGTGGCATTATCTGTAAGACATTATGATGGTGACAGGTCACATTCACACTGATGTACTGCCATACCGCTGAACATACATTGCTATGACATGTACGACATCTGCACAGTAATCTCTGAGAAGCATCATGACACTGACACAGCTGACGTGTTGCTGTCACACCTGTCACACCGTTATGCAGTGGATATCATATCATATCTCTGTGTCAACTCATCACAGTGTACATACTCCATGTAGATGGTAACTTGCTGTGGACATGTGTACTTGCCTGCACCTGTGTTCTTACCAATCTGCACTTGGCCCGATGTGTCCACAGTACTACTGTTCACCTGGATGCTGTGTATATGTCACATAGCATCACAGACACAGCCGTTATGGACATCAGCAGTGACACTGCACACATACACATGGACACCTGTACATGCATGTGTTTTGCCATATACATCTACTCAGCACTGTACGGGTGTTGAACATCCTGCCACAGCTCGCCTGTATTGCACATGTGATACACATGGGACAATGTCTATTCATATGACATTTGCAGGGATGGTCAAACATAGCATGTGCCAAGACGTTTTACATGCTGTCACACAGCAATTGTGACACCACAAGGTGCATCAGTGCCACATTACTGATCCAGTCAGTTGATAGTGCATGTACCATGTGGCCATCGCACCATGTATGACTGTGATGACACGTGCAGCCTTGATGGACAGGGTTGCATGGTATGGCAGGGTATATCACAGATATGGCACAGGGATGTGTCCAGCCTGTGGAATACCAATATTAGGACGGTGGCTGTCCATTACATATGTCATTTATATAGGTATATGGACATGTCGCATGTCCATCATCATGGTGTGGACAATGTCCTTCTGCAAAGTAGGCAGCATGCTGCATGGTGGGGGTGTGTATTGTGCATGCTGGTATCGCACATCCATGCATAAACATTACCCCTGACAGGTGCTATGTGCTGTAATATTGTTCAACACAGTGCTGTATATGCCCGCACGGTGATATCCCGTGCACATGGATGGTACCCCGACCTGACATGGGTACCTCATATGTCTACATCCAGGACCTGCTGTCACCACCATGTCGGCGGGTACACCACACAGCACCATCCCTTCCACAGTGACCATGGTGTTGAGCACAGTCTAGGTATTCATTTATGGGGACGGGGATGTTCACATAGTGGTGGCAATGCTGGTATCATCCATCGGACTGTACACTTATGACACACACCTCACACACACAGCCCATTCAGTATGTTGTTCGCAACACTGACACAGCTATACTGCTAGGTCAGGTCCATTCCCAGCCGTACATACACAGATGCATAACATTTCTCTCTGTGGCATGGGCTACAATGACGGTGGGGTTCAACACATACCGTGTTCGACTGTAGCTGGTGCTGATGTTCTGTGCACATGTCAACACATTAACCCTATTCTACTGTAGCCAGCGGTGATGTGCTGTGCACATGTCAATGCTGCACATTGTGTTGATGTCTGTCTGTCAACAGGCCACTGGTGGAACACGCAAAGGTATTTGTAATCAAATATACATGCCGCCCTGTACAGCTGTACTGCTAACATCTCAAGTGCTGATGTGTCATGGACATGCACACCTTACCCGGAAAGATGATAGTGCATTGCCACCTTTACTCATCACCTCTTGTGGGTTGCTATTATCCAACACCCTATTTGTATTGTATGGTCAAGCTATGCACCTGTGCAGGACATGTGAGCATGTAATGCGCTACTGATTACCTTTGCACCCATTGCACAACAGGTCACACAGGTACACTGGCAGTCATACACTTCACAGCTTGCTGAAGGTACGACAGGTGTTGTACACACTTAACACACATATCCTGTGGGACATGGACGTATGTACAGGCATGTCCAACTGTCACATACCAGTGCTACCCCTATATGATGGATATGTCGTACATGTGGCAATACAGCAGCTGTCACATGTACTCGTGCAATGCTCCCCTACCAACGTACAGCGGTACTGCCTGTGGG
Organism: Protopterus annectens; assembly: GCF_019279795.1. NCBI lineage: Eukaryota > Metazoa > Chordata > Ceratodontiformes > Protopteridae > Protopterus > Protopterus annectens. Next base: position 52,394,653 of record NC_056741.1, on the reverse strand, counting down.
AGATGTGCTTCTGCATCCATGCTGTGCCCATAGCTGTCAGTTGTACATCATTACGTGTAACGTACCTCATTTGGTGTTCTAACAGGTGCATGTTCATCAAGGTTCCACATTGGAAGGGTCTGTCACACATTCATTGTTGTACACGGTTTACATGCCAGCCATGGCTTACTAGATGGGAATCATGGTAATTCATTGGGATATCATATTTATACATTAGAGCAGCGTATTTCAGCCATCATATACCCTTCCTAGTTGACACTGTTAGTCAGCCAGTAGTAGGTGTTCTACGATCTGCACATTAGTCACACAGTACGAGGGCTACTGTTACCCATTCTGGGAACAGGGTGCTGACAGCTGTGGATGGGGATGATGCTGTCAACAACCATGGCTGCACCTGACGGTCATGTCTGGATGTGTAACATTCACATCACACACCTACCATCACGTAGTATCACATAATCTACAACACTGGACATTCCTGCAAGAACAACGTATGCAATATGTCTGTATAACCACTGTAGGCACCACTGGTGGCCCCCAGCATGGCAGCCAATATCACCAGTGTATATCCCGCAGACTCATGGGTTACAACATTCACAACACACCAGTCACAGATGACTCTGTTGTGAATCACAATGCAGTTCCACACATCAAGTTACACAAGGCATCATGCACTGAGATGTTGCGGACGGGTGAACACCTCTGCAACTCAACATACGCACACATGACACATCACCTGGTACAATATATCTCTCATACATCATGTTATTGTGACTGCCCTGTGATGGCAATACACAGACTATGTGTACTGGGACATGCAATGGCTCACCGGTGTTATAGCCCTCTGGGTGTGTGTCTAGCCATCGTGTACATTCGGCATTGGTCTGGACACTGGAACACTGTACATTGACCTACTGTGTCACTGCAACAGTTGCCTATGCTCCTACTGTTATTGTACAGGCATGTGGTGTCTGACCGCTATGACAGTCCAGGTCAAACACAATGCTGTGGCACGCATGACCTGCAGCCATTGGCCTGGGGTGTAGAGCACACATGTACATCTTCACATGCTATACTACCTCTCTGGCAGTTTCACATAACTGTCACCGGCAGGGCTGTAACTGGCAGGCACGACATGGGGTCATGTGGAACAATGCTTGCATCTTCCACTGTGATGCACACAAGCGAGGCACACACACTATTGCACCACTCACATATCTCTGCGGTGACTGGGACCTGCCTCCATGCTCTGCACAGAACACCTGCGATTACGGATTGTACATGGACCGTACCTTCCAGGCACATACCTGGACCAGAACACCCACAGATGAGGGGGTTCACACATCACACAGTGTTTTGCACACATCCTGGATAGTTGCTTAGCACAATGCATCATAGGTGCTCGATGTGCAGATAACCGTGTTTGTGACCGCTATACATATTGTAACACGCGACAGAGTCGACATTGTACGCCACAGGTTACATACCTTCTGTGTTGTTATAGTGTACATTGGGCCTCAGACAGCTACTACTGCTGTGTGCTGACAGTAACCCACACTTCCCTGGGATAGACACCCATGTACCTACACATGATTGAGTCATGCACTCCGCTCAGCTGGATAAAACAATACACAACACATACCATACCTACACTACCCTTAGCATGAACACTACCTCCATGTGACTGGTGTGACACACCTGGGGTTATCCCCTCTTTGGTGGATTCAACACATATGCTACATGGCCTTACATCCTGGAAACACACCCATCACAACATACATGGAACATGTGTACTACAACAACTACTACAGACGTCTGCTGACAGCAGTTGTTAGCATCATGACACCCGAGCAGATGGACACTACACATACATATGCTGACACATACCACAGTGCACTTCAGTAGCATGTACACAATTGCAGGAATCATGCTATTCCACACAGAGACATGGCGGTACTGACCAGTTCACAGACGCCACTGTGGTGGTCATGTTCCATGCACATATGATGTACAACCACAGGTACAGGCTGTTGCACAGTGGTGTACATTCACATGTGTGGGGTGCATCACTTGTCAGCCATGGTGGGTCTTCAAGGTCCATCATCACATACTCCAAGGCTAGCTACCTAAACATGACTGCTACACATTGCGGTGTGGGACCTCAGGCATTGTGGTGGTATGTCAGTATTCTTTGGCAACATCCACATCTGATGTCACATACAATAGTCAACCAAGCATTGCAGACCGAGGTAATGTTGGCAACGTGCCAGGCGATGGCGTACTTACCGGCAATACACCCTCTCACTCACTACAGGGTCGCAATCCATACATGAACATCGTAGTGTCCCTGTGGTCACATACACAGTACTGACATACACACGATATGTCCTGGGACACTGGCCCAATGTCACCTTCCAATGTCCCTGGCTGTAATGTCCCACCAACCTGTTCGGTATATGTCTCCACACCAGGCCACTATATTCACTGCTAGCCTTTTGTCGGACATTGTAGACCCTGACTGCCACACAGCGGCATTTATCGCACTACACACAGGTGGCACTGCATTGCACAAGTGGGACTATAGTCATACACTCCTGACTGGACCATTCTGCATGGCAATGGGGCACATCATCAGGAACGTGATTCCCACACACATTGATGGCCTCCAGTCCTTTCCTAGCACCTGGGTTGGGCTTGTGAATGCCACAGCAAGGCACATACACATGCTGGGCACCTGTCATACAGTTGCTAGGGCAGTTGAGGATGGTACGGAGGCCAACACATCATACGTTGTCCTCACATTGCCTTTCAGCACCATTCCACATTCCGGTATTGACAACATACACATCCACCTGCACATCATACCCTATGTCTCAGGATGTTATGCTATGTGGCACATGGACAGTACACACAGTGGTGCCAGCATACCATAGTACCTACTACATGTCAGGTACATATTGCATTACACAGTCCTCAGTCATGGGGCCACTCATGTTCACTATATGCTTACATACAGAACATGCTGTCACAGAGTACTGTCCATGCCTAGATTTCCAACACCTACATACCAAGTGCCATTATTGCTCCACCAGCTCATACTGATACCAACCATACGGGTGTCAGTGTGACGGATACTTCATATGAGTATCATGGCATCAAGATGCATGACACATGGTGCATGCACATCACCTTTGCATAACACCATTCACCCACTGACTATCACATGGATAGTGGTCCCCTACATACATATCACATTGTACATGGTTGCAGTACACACATATGCCACACACAGTCCTGTGGTTACCGTATTCCACTGTGGCATGGATATCCTTCTGCAAGGCCACACCTATCTGTACTGTGTGTGATGCTGGTACATAGGTAGCCATTGTACCTGTGAACTACACACATCTACACACAGTCAAGGGTACAATACCACATTTATGGTGTACCTTCAACAACAGCTACAGCTTTACATGGCACAACATTGACATGCCATGATGTTTACTGGGCTCAGACAGTTTACATATGCGGCTGAAATACGGACAACATATCTGTACACATCTGCATACCACATACTCAGGGGTGTCTTCTGCTCTGACATGGCCCATGTCCACCACATTATTGATGCATATACTCCTCATACATGACATCTGCGGTAGGCACTGTGAACGAAATGCTCCTGGATATGTACACACACACCACAGTGCATGGGCTGTGCTTCTGTGTTACTTCCACAAACCTACCATACACCATGCTGTGGTACATAGGTCCTGTGTACATCCCGCAGGGACACACAGTAGCACTGTTCATGTGATACCTCCCTTGCTGTTTGAGTGACACATGTAGTCCTGGTATCACCACAGCAGCTGTACTGTGTAGAGGTGCAGTTGACACCTGCCTCTGCTGTTCACAGGACACTACCATGGAGAGGTGACACTACTGTGTACACTGCACATGTGCTTACACATGGACTTGCCAGACTGCTGCACATGTGCTTACACATGGACTTGCCAGACTGCATTGTAGCCCACTGTGCACCTGTGCAGCTACTACAAGTCCTTTGTGCATGGTTACTTGGTGTCCCTTCCATTTAGAGTAGCTATCATGCTACTGCCATGTCCCATACCTACAGGCCATATGTATCCTGTTATTGTACATACCAATAGGCGATACCTGTGTTATGCATGATATGCCTGTGATACTGTGTAGGATATCTGTCATATCTACCTAGACAACTATACATTACACATATTTCACATAGTATCCCCTAATGCAGAGCATACTTGCACATCGGCCACACCTTACATATGTCAGCAATGGTATATACTCATACACATGCGTGCTGTGACAGTATACATACTTGTACTATCCCCTGCTATGGCACTTCCTTGTTGGACATCCACTGCCAGCAACAGCGTGTGGTATGGCATTGTTCTCTTTAATGCCCTCCTGTAGCATCCCTTGTGGTGCCTCTGCTGTGTACATGATGTCCCACTGCTGTACACACGGTTTCTACAAGCGTTAGTATGCTCAGCAAGACATCACTACATAACTACCTTTCACCACTTTCTGCATTACGGACAAGTGTAATTAATTACAACCACCATTCACATACAGTACAGCTTATTAATACAGATCATGCATTACACAACCTTACATATCGTGTGTTCTACATACCTTGTTGGTGTTTTGTTCCGTTTATTGTTTTGCCATTTCTTTTTGTTTTCAGTAGTACAACGCTGTTTCAGTATGAGCATACGGTTTGAATATCTTGAGAGTCATCCTTATATACGTCGATACCTGCAACATGTGAATTCATCCTGCCAATTGCTGTTCCTCAGTGAGTAATTACATGCATATCACCTGTGTATCTACTCCATTCGGAAATTACGCGTCGATACTGGAGTATAATTGGATTCTCCACCTGGGCATTGGCTATTTGCCCTACCTTCGTGGAGATGGTCTGTATTGTGTTATGTTATGTGTAACTGCAACTGCTATGCACAGGGACAAGGATATTTTGAATACATGTCACCCGTGGATTGTGTGTGACAGGTGTAGTATTTGGTTCCACATGTGGGTGTACCTGTCCTGCTGACGAATGATAACGGAGTATTGCATTCAAACCCTGTACCATGGCTGCTATTTTCCTTTATACAACGCATGCAATTATGCATCTGCCTTTAATTGTGTCTCCCATGCGATATGTTGTGGTTATGCAGATGTCATTGACTGACTGTATGTTTGTGCTGCTATTACGGTTTGTATTCCTTTAATATCTACGGTGGGGGATATCGGTGGTTGTACGTAACGGATATGGTTTGTGGGCCTTGCATCTCTACATAGACAGTATAGTTGTTTGTGTGCTCCATCCCTACTTGGAGAGTTAACAGTTAATAGTCTTTTGTTATGGGAGTGTAGGTTGGGCTGTTGTTAATTGGTTCCGATATCGTCTGCAGGTGAGCTTGCTGCATGTATACCTCCGTAACTTCTGTGGTATATCAGCGGCTATGTGTACATGAGTAATTACGTGCATATCACCTGTGCATCTACTCCATTCGGTAATTATGCGTCGATACTGGGGTATAATTGGATTCTCCACCTGGGCGTTGGCTATTTGCCCTACCTTCGTGGAGATGGTCTGTATTGTGTTATGTTATGTTATGTGTAACTGCAACTGCCATGCATAGGGACAAGTATATTTTGAATTCATGTCACCCGTGGATTGTGTGTGACAGGTGTAGTATTTGGTTCAACATGTGGGTGTACCTGTCCTGCCGACGAATGATAACGGAGTATTGCATTCAAAACTGTAACATGGCTGTTGTTTTCCTTTATACAATGCATGCAATTATGCATCCGCCTTTAATTGTGTCTCCCACGCGATATGTTGTGGTTATGCAGATGTCATTGACTGACTGTATGTTTGTGCCGCTATTACGGTTTGTATTCCTTTATTATCTACAGTGGGGGATATCGGTGGTTGTACGTCATGGATACGGTTTGTGGGCCTTGCATCTCTACATAAACAGTATAGTTGTCTGTGTGCTCCATCCCTACTCGGAGAGTTCACAGTTAATAGTCTTTTGTTATGGGATTGTACGTTGGGCTGTTGTTATGTGGTTTTGATATAATCTGCAGGTGAGCTTGATGCATGTATACCTCAGTAACATATGTGGTATATCAGCGGTTATGTGTACGTGACAACTATCCCTTGTCATTCTGTCCTGGATATTTGCAGTCATTGTGGTCATGTTGTTGGAATAGCCTGTTTGCCAGTGGTTGCCACATATTCAAATGGGAATTGATTGTTTGACACTTGTGGAACACACAGCGGTGTTTACGGGCCAACACATGGCCATGGCAGTACTGGGGTAGCACATACTTTTTTCCGCGATACATACCTATTGCTGTGTGACTTTGCCAACGTATGATATTGCATGTAACATATCAGTGTCGTACATACAGGGATGACTATTACATACGTCCTTTCCATTTCTTATGGGGAATATTCCTGTGCTACCATCTGGAACATATTCACTTTGTATCGTTCTATGTCAGGACACACCTAGCCAGGGTGGGGCTGTCACTACTACTCTGGGACTAGTAGTGAACATATGCCTGAGGCTAGTTTACTGTATGCCTACACCTAATATTCTGCTCTGCCTCTAACTTGGCACCAACATACACATGTTGCAGACACACACACATTACACTCACACAGCGACGCACATGGCACCCTCAACGCACACGTACACATACTACGGCACTCACGGGGACGGTTGCACACAGTACCTACGTGGACCGCAACACCGGCAGCTGTGACTACCTCTCCCTTCATATCATCATACTATTACACGTGCATGTACTGTTACAGTACTGTGTTCTGTCAGTCTTTCAGCCTCGAGGTTATGCATATCGGTATGTTACACGTTCCATGGTTGGCGGTATCCTATTATTTTGAACCTCCCGGATGTTCAGATTGTCGTTGCACTATCTATACTATTTACAGATATCGCTGGATACATCTCAGTCACCTTATATCCCTCTAATTCCTTTTCTTATCTGTATTATATATATATATATGTATATGTGTACATATTTATCTCTCTCTCTCTCTCTCTATATATATATATATATATAGAGATATATATATATATATATATATATATATATATATACATACATATATATATATATATTTATATGTATACATCTTGCGGCGAACGTGGCAGGCACACAGCAACGACATATGCTCTAGGACTCACGTACTGTTCAGGTGTTGGCGTTACATGTTCCACTGGCTGTTGGGTTTACAGTGTTTGGGGGCTGCCTATGTTGGAGTCACACATAAGGCCACCAATACATTACAATTTACAGGTGGTCATGTTTGTGTGCCGTCCATTTCACTGTGTGTGCAGGTGGGGAGGTGTCAGTCCATGGGGCCTACGCTGTCAGAGTATGTGCTATACGTTCCCTCTTTGCCAAGGCGTAGGCATATTGGGTACGCCTCCGTCTGCCTACTGGGGCTGGCACAGTGTGTTCATGGTCTGGAAACCTCTGTGCCTGGACTGGCCTTGGCAATTGTGGTGGGCTTTGTGGCCCTTCACCATTATGTCCCTGCAGCGGCTGCTTCCGCAGGATCATATTATGTAGCATGGCACATACTATGAATATGTGGGCACATGTGCCTGGAGAGTACTGCAAGGCTCCACCAGATGTATCCAAGCACCGGAACCGTGATTTCAGCATCCCGAACACATGCTCTATGATTATTCTGGTTTGTGCGCGTGCCTCATTATGGCGTTCTTGCATGTGTGTGTGTGCATTTCTGATGGGAGTCATCATCCACGGCTCCAGTGCATAGCCAGCATCCCCCACGAGATGGCCTTGTGGGATGTCCCCCCTGACAAATACTTGATACAGCTGTGAGGCATGCCAGATATGGGAGTCGTGGTAACTTCCAGGGCTGCCAGCACACACATCCATGATAATGCCCTGGGCATTGCACATGACCTGGCAATTGATGGAGTGGAATCCCTTGCGGTTTATGTAGCGTCTACCCTGCTCGCCAGGTGGTGACTTGATTTGTATGTGCGTACAGTCTATCACACCCAGTACCTCCGGGTATTGTGCCACATGGTGGAAGTGGCGCATATTGCTAGCCAAATCCTCCTGAGATCTGGGGAAGTATATATGCTCATTGGCATGTGGTAACATGGCATCCAGGAACTGATGTAGTACCCTGGATGCTGATGCCTGTGAGATGCCCATTATATCTCCAGTTGGCCTTTGAAAGGTACCTGTGGCCAGTATTCGCAAGCTTACACATACCTTTGTGTCCACTGGGATGGGTTCCCCTCTGTTGTTTCTTGTTCTCAGGCGTGGCCGGCACAGCTCCACTATTTGCTGTAAGATGTCCCTGTCCACCCTGTAACGCTCTACTATGTCCAGGTCATGTAGCCCCTGGTAGGTTACCCTTGGTCTGAATACTCTCCTTCTCCTCCGAGGCCTGCGGTGGTTGTTGGCATCCTCCTCCACAACACCGTCTGTCTCTAACACATGCTGATGGATCACAGCTATGGCAGCACCCAACATGTACATTTTAAAAGTTCCCCGTGTGTTTACACCTATGGTGCGGTGTTTGGGAATACACGACTGTGTGTTGTGTGCATTCACACTTTATACTAACACCGATGATGTCATAGGGTGTGTTTGTACGGCCGTATCTATGGGTTATCTTCTGTGTTTTACCGATGGAACTACAACGGTGTTGCCTTTGGTGTTGAATTACTCTTGCCTGCCATGGATTACCTTTTGACCTTCCCTTACTATTTCTGCACATTGCACCTACCATTTTCTGGCATGCATCCTGCAGAGCACTGTCATTTGTACTTTCATGGACATGGCATATCATGCGTTTTGTGTGCTACTGCCATTGTGCTGCCAGTCTGCTTTGCTCTGCTGTGTCAGGTCTTCTATCTTTGCAATCTGCTACCTCCCCTACTTTCTTTGCATTCATATGCCTCCCCTATCCCGTTTTGCAGGTTTCTGCATGCAGAGTTGTCAGCTGCCGATTGGCCTTCGTGGGTTGATTAGTGTTGATTGCTCATTAGTACTCCAATTACACTTCTTCCGCATTTCCTTATATTCTTCACATCACCTTCCTGTTTCCGATATTGTTTGCGGGGCGTGCGTCACATTACTAGGTTCCGGGAACGTTGTCATCCTCGTACACATGCACTTTTGCGCGCATTGTGTGCTCTCAGCTAAACTATTACCCCACACCCCGGTCCTGCAGCTTTGATTTGCGATGTACAGCCCAGGTTTGCTGTGCTCCAATGTGCTTACTGCTATGGTGGCACGCCCCTCTGCAGATGTCATGTATTCCCTCTGAGCCACTCCCCGGTGTTTTACCGCTGTGCCGTTTGGTACAACCTTACTCCGGCGGGACATTTGCGAGTCAGTATTATCTGCCTCATTTGCATGGCATTGACTACTAATTCATAGTTACCACGCCGAAGACTGCCGCGAGTCCTTGGCAACCCTTGCACCGTGGTTGTGGCGTTCCATGCATACCATGGTGTATTATGCTGTGAACCTGATGTCTATTACGATGCTGTTTAATAACATTGTTATATTATTTCATTATGTTGCACCTTCCGCACACATGTCCTGCAGTTCTGATGTGAGTTACTGTGGACATGCCATTTAAGTTGTTATTTACATGTTGTGCATCTTTTCTTTTGCCATTGTCTGTGTATTTCGCCAATGGCATATGTTAACAGTGTGATACCTGGGTCTGACACTCTTCCATTACTCCGATGTTATGTTTGGGAAAATGTAAACCGTTTTTTTTTGGTTTACATTGCCGTGGGCTTATGCTACGCCTGCACCACTTCGTGAATCGCTATATGCCTTCATTTGCATGGTGACACACTGCACATAGGGTGATTAGCATACCTATGCCGAGGGCTGCGCAGATATGGCGTACACCGGTAGTGCACGTGGAATTGGATCATACCTGAATCGCTCGGCGGCCATATTTGGCGTTATAACGCCTACGCTATGCGTGCGCCTGGCGCAAGGTTCATGAATCCCGGGGAATGTCAGTTACAGTACATCCAGCATAATACACAAAACAGGTTACATCATGTATGCAGAGTAATAGTAATATAACAAGAAATTAATAAAACACTCCAGGTAAAAGAAGATATAGAACATGGGTAAAAAGACAATGTCAGTTATACTTTGGTAAGAGAAGAAAATATATCAAGTAAGATTCTACAGTTAAAAGTACCCTTTCAGATGACCAAGCCTACAGGGGATCAGAGATCCAGCATGTGATCAGAGAGGAGTTTGGAGAGTTAATAGTAATATGTTAATATCATCATCATCATCTTCTTTTGGCTGTTCCCATTAGGGGTCACCACAGCAGATCATCTGTTTCCATTTCTTCCTGTCCTCTGCATCATGTTCTTTCACACCAACCGCCTGCACGTCCTCTCTCACCACATCCATAAACCTTATCTTAGGCCTTCCTGTTTTCCTCTTACCTGGCAGCTTCATTCTTAGCATCCTTTTCCCAATATACCCAGCATCCCTTCTCAGTACATGTCCAAACCAATGCAATATTGCCTCTCTTGCTTTGTTTCCAAACTGTCCAACCTGAGCTGACCCTCTAATATACTGATTCCTAATCCTGTCCATCCTCGTCACCCCCAGTGCAAATCTTAACATCTTTAACTCTGCCACATCCAGCTCTGACTCCTGCCTTTTTGTCAATGCCACTGTCTCCAACCCATAAAACATAGCTGGTCTCACTACCCTCTTGTAGACCTTCCCTTTCACTCTTACTGGTACCCGTCTGTCACAAATCACTCCTGACACTCTTCTCCACCCATTCCACCCTGCCTGTACTCTCTTCTTCACCTCTCTTCCACACTCGCCACTACTCTGAACTGTTGATCCCAAGTACTTAAACTCATCCACCTTTACCAACTCTACTCCCTGCATCCTCACCATTCCTCTACCCTCCCTCTCATTTACACACATATATTCTGTTTTAGCTTTGCTGACCTTCATTCCCCTCCTCTCAAAAGCATATCTCCACCTCTCCAGGGTCTCCTCAACCTATCCTTACTCTTACTACATATCACAATGACATCTGCAAACATCATGGTCTATGGAGCCTCCTGTCTGATCTCATCTGTCAACCTGTCCATCACCACTGCAAATAAGAAAGGGCTCAGAGCTGATCCTTGATGTAATCCCACCTCCACCTTAAACTTATCTGTCACTCCCACAGCAGTCCTCACCAATGTTACACTACCCCCGTACATATCCTGTAGCACTCTTACATACTTCTCTGCCACTCCCAACTTCCTCATACAATACCACAACTCCTCTCTAGGCACCCTGTCATATGCTTTTTCTAAGTCACACAAAGACACAATGCAACTCCTATTGAGCTTCTCTGTATTTCTCCAACAATAATCTCAGAGCAAACATTGCATCTGTAGCGCTCTTTCCTGGCATGAAACCATATTGCTGATCACAAATCATCACCTCCCTTATTAACCTAGCTTCCACTACTCTTTTCCATAACTTCAAGCTATGACTGATCAATTTTATCCCTCTGTACTTACTACAGCTCTGCACATCACCCTTATTCTTAAAGATAGGTACCAAAATACTTTTTCTCCACTCCTCAGGCATCCTCTGACTTTCCAAAAATTCATTAAACAATCTGGTTAAAAATTCCACTGCCATTTCTCCTAAGCACCTCCATGGTTCCACTAGTATGCCATCTGGGCCAACAGCCTTTCCATTCTTCATCCTCTTCGTAGATGTCCTTACTTCCTCCTTGCTAATCTGTTTCACTTCCTGATTCACTATTCCAACATCATCCAACCTTCTCTCTCTCTCATTCTCTTCATTCATCAGCCCTTCAAAGTCCTCTTTCCATCTACTCAACACACTCTCCTCACTTGTGAGTACTTTTCCCTCACTATCCTTTATCACCCTTACCTGCTGCACATCTTTCCCATCTCTGTCCCTCTGTCTAGCCAATCAGTACAGGTCCTTTTCTCCCTCTTTAGTGTCCAATCTCTCATACAACTCTCCATATACCTTATCCTTAGCCTTCGCCACCTCTCTCTTTGCCATGCGCCTCATCTCCTTATACTCATGTCTACTTTCTTCATCTCTTTGACAATCCCACTTCTTCCCCAACCTCTTTCTCCGTATACTCTCCTGTACTTCCTCATTCCACCACCAGGTCTCCTTGTCCTCCTTCCTCTGTCCAGATGTCACACCAAGCACCTTTCTAGCAGTCTCCCTTACTAGCTCTGCTGTAGTTACCCAGCTATTCGGTAACTCTTCACTGCCTCCCAGTGCCTGTCTTAACTCTTCCCTGAACTCCACCTCACAATCACCCTTTTTTAACTTCCGTCATTTAATCCTTGGCACTGCTTTCACACTCCTCCTCCTCCTCTTCTTGATCACCAGTGGCATCCTACAGACCACCATTCTATGCTGCTTAACTACACTTTCCCCAGCCACCACTTTACAGTCTCCAATCTCCTTCAGACTGGCCCTCCTACATTGGATATAATCCACCTGTGTGCATCTTCCTCCACTCTTGTATGTCACCCTATGCTCCTCTCTCTTCTTAAAATATGCATTCACCACAGCCATGTCCATCCTTTTCGCAAAATCCACAATCATCTGACCTTCTGCATTCCTCTCCTTAACACCATACCTACCCATTACTTCCTCATCCCCTCTGTTCACTTCACCAACATGCCCATTGAAGTCCACTCCAATCACTAGTCTCTCACCCTTGGGTACACTCACCACCACTTCATCCAACTCACTCCAAAATTTTTCTTTCTCCTCCATCGCACACCCAACTTGTGGAGCATATGCACTAACATTCATCATTACACCATCAATTTCAAGCTTCATAAACATCACTCTATCAGACACTCTCTTCACCTCCAAAACACTCTTGGCATACTGTTCCTTTAGGATAACCCCTACCCCATTTCTCCTGCCATCCACAACATGATAGAACAATTTGAACCCACCTCCTATACACCTGGCCTTACTTCCCTTCCATCTGGTCTCTTGCATGCACAATATATCAACCTTCCTTCTCTTCATCATATCAGCTAGCTCTCTCCCTATGCCAGTCATACTGCCAACATTCAGAGTTCCTACCCTCACTACTACACTCCTAACCTTCCTCCTCTCTTCCTGCCTTTGGGCATGCCTTCCCCCTCCTCTTCTCCTTCGGCCAACAGTAGCCCAATTTCCGCCAGCACGCTGTTGGCTAACAGTACTGGTGGTGGTCGTTGTTAACCCGGGCCTCGACCGATCTGGTATGGAAATATGAAATGTTCTCCGCATAAGTCATTTGGCAGAGGTTTTATGCCGGATGCCCTTCCTGAGCAACCCTCCCCATTTATTCAGGCTTGGGACCGGCACCAAGAAATGCACTGGCTTGCGCATCCCCAGTGGCTGGGTATAAAAGTAAAACAATATTTTCTTAAAAAAGGGCAAAAAATGTGTGTGGAAAGGGTCCCCAATGGAGGCATATCTGCCAGAAATGAATCTTGTAGCTGATAGCTACTTCTGTGAAGCCTAAGAATTGCTTCCTCTCGAGTTTGCAAAAAAGTACTGAAAAAAATCTTCACTCTGACTGCTGATTTCCCACTGCAGGGCTGTCCAATCAGCAGACAGATTAAAGATGTGGGAGGGAGTCAGAGCTTTGTGAAGCTGGTCAGTTGTATGTTGGGTAGGACACAACCCATATAACCAAAAGGTTACTGCAACAGTGGGAATAACAAACATCCTCTGTTATGTAAAGAAAGGCTGCATCAAGGTATCTTCAGATCAGGTGTTGACTAGCTATGATAATATCACTAATCCTCTACAACAGAGTTCTGCACTGTGATCCATAAACCCTTTTGCTGACAGATCAGTTTATCACATCATTTCATGACATTTTAAAATAATACGTGTAGTTTTCATTTGTGAAATACCCTACTCTATTCTCCCAGTGCTGGCAGAATGTCTGAGTGCGTACTTTTCATGAGAGAACAAGGTTATATTTTGAGTCCATTGTACATTATAAGTAACACATTTTGGGAATGCAGACTTTAAAATGGTCCCACTTATTAACCCTTTCTGTACAAAACGATTTTGCTTTACTTTTGATTCAAACTCTTCCCCAAACCAGGTTTATGTAATGCTGTTGAACTGCTCTCACATTGCAGCATCATTTTGTGTTATTGTACTGCCACCTTCTTAAGCTGAAATATGTTCTCATTCCGCAACATCATCTTCTAACTATCATACTAACTTTTCACACTGAAGCATCGATGTGTTACAGTAGGATACTATCACACTAGGACAGTATTTCACCATGTTTTCACTGAAGGGCACAGATATTTGCAACATCTTCTCACTCTGTGCCATTTTTCACTACTGCAGCACAACCTTCTTTCACTAGCATCACATGTTCACTCTGTGACATTATCTTCTAACTAATGTAGTACTTTTTCACACTGAGTCATCAATGTCTCGCAATGTGGTGCTTCCTTTTCCCATCATGGTATCACCTTGTGCTGCAATACTAACTTTTCATACCAAATCATGAACACCTCATAACGTAACCCTGTCTTTTCAAATTGTGATGCTTCTAAATGCTGTTAACACTACCATTTCACATTTCGGTACTATCTCATGGTGGAACATTGCCTTTTCTCATTATAGTAATGCCTCACACTGTAATACTGACTTTTCACTCTAAGTTATCAACATTTCACAATGTGGCACTTCTTTTTCACTTTGATTTACCATCTCATGCTGTAACATTACTGTAACACTACCTTTTTGAAGCAATTCACCAACTTTATATGATACAGTACTACCTTATCATAGTATGGTGCCACCTCATGATGTAACACTAACTTTTTACCTGAATCACCAGCTTCACATGATGTGGCATTGCCATTTCACATTTTCATACTAGCAGTCACTGTAAATAATTTTTGCACCAATTCACCAACTTCTCACAATGTGTTACTTCTTTATCTCACTGTAGTTCTACTTCACATTGTAACACTACCATTTCACACTGTCACCAACTTCTCACAATGTGATACTACCTTATTACACTGTAGTACTGCTTCCTATTGTAACACTACCTTTTCACACTGAGTCACCGACTTCTCACAATGTGATATTACCTTATCACAATGTAGTACTATCTCATACTGTAACAATACCTTTTCATGCTGAGTCACCAACTTCTCACAATGTGATATTACCTTATCACACTGTAGTATTACTTCATACTGTAACACTACCTTTTCACACTGAGTCACCAACTTCTCACAATGTGATATTACCTTATCACAATGTAGTACTATCTCATAATGTAACACTACCTTTTCACACGGAGTCAAAAACTTCTCACAATGTGATACTACCTTATCACAATGTAGAACTATCTCATACTGTAACACTACCTTTTCATGCTGAGTCACCAACTTCTCACAATGTGATATTATATTATACTGTAGTACTACTTCATACTGTAATACTACCTTTTCACACTGAGTCACCAACTTCTCACAATGTGATACTACCCTATCACACTGTAGTACTGCTTCCTATTGTAACACTACCTTTTCACACTGAGTCCGCAACTTCTCACAACGTGATACTACCTTATCACAATGTAGTACTATCTCATACTGTAACAATACCTTTTCATGCTGAGTCACCAACTTCTCACAATGTGATATTACCTTATCACACTGTAGTATTACTTCATACTGTAACACTACCTTTTCACACTGAGTCACCAACTTCTCACAATGTGATATTACCTTATCACAATGTAGTACTATCTCATAATGTAACATTACCTTTTCACACGGAGTCACCAACTTCTCACAATGTGATACTACCTTATCACAATGTAGAACTATCTCATAATGTAACACTACCTTTTCATGCTGAGTCACCAACTTCTCACAACGTGATATTATATTATACTGTAGTACTACTTCATACTGTAATACTACCTTTTCACACTGAGTCACCAACTTCTCACAACGTAATACTACTTTATCACAATGTAGTACTATCTCATACTGTAACACTACTTTTTCACACTGAGTCACCAAGTTCTCAAAAATGTGATAATCCCTTATCACACTGTAGTACTATTTCACACTGTAACACTACCTTTTCACACTGAGTCATCGCCTCACAATGTGATACTACCTTATCACAATGTAGTACTACTTCATACTGTAATGCTACCTTTTCACACTGAGTCACCAACTTCTCACAATGTGATATTACCTTATCACAATGTAGTACTATCCCGTACTGTAATAATACCTTTTCACACAGAGTCACCAACTTCTCACAATGTGATACTACCTTATCACAATTTAGTACTATCTCATACTGTAACACTACCTTTTCACACTGAGTCACCAACTTCTCACAACATGATACTACCTTATCACAATATAGTACTATCTCATACTGTAACACTACCTTTTCATGCTGAGTCACCAACTTCTCACAACGTGATATTATCATATTATACTGTAGTACTACTTCATACTGTAACACTACTTTTTCACACTGAGTCACCATCTTCTCACAATGTAATACTACCTTATCACACTGTAGTAGTACTTCATACTGTAACACTACCTTTTCACACTGTCACCAAGTTCTCACAATGTGATACTACTTTATCACACTGCAGTACTACTTCACACTGTAACACTACCTTTTCACACTGAGTCACCATCTCACAATGTGATACTACCTTATCACAATGTAGTACTACTTCATACTGTAACGCTATCTTTTCACACTGAGTCACCAACTTCTCACAGTGTGATATTACCTTATCACACTGTAGTACTACTTCATATTGTAACACTACCTTTTCACACTGAGTCACCATCTTCTCACAATGTAATACTACCTTATCACACTGTAGTACTACTTCATACTGTAACACTACCTTTTCACACTGAGTCATCGACTTTTCACAATGTGATACTACCTTATCACAATGTAGTACTATCTCATACTGTAACACTACCTTTTCACACTGAGTCACCATCTTCTCACAATGTAATACTACCTTATCACACTGTAGTACTACTTCATACTGTAACGCTACCTTTTCACACTGAGTCACCGTCTCACAATGTGATACTACCTTATCACACTATAGTACCACCTCATTTTGTAACACTGTCTTTTTACGAGTCACCAGTTTCTCATGGTTTAATTTCTCTGAGTCTTTTGAGTTTGTAATATCATGACAGGAATGTACTCCACTCCTAAATCATTGTACAATCAGAGTTTATGAAATTAGTTTTATTTCAGTCTTTGATGTTAGACAAGAGTTCTCTTCTCAGGACCTGCAATGTGTCAGAATTGCCTCCTTCTCTAATTCATATGAGGGTTACATGCGCTGGTAGCATATCTAAGTACAGTAAATACCTTTTTAATAAACCCATTGCTCCTACTACTATTGGAACTGTAGGGATATCTGTTTTCCCAATTGCTGTCATTTCTGCTTGCAAATCCTCTTTTTTTATGACTTCGTGTCTGTCTGTATGTCAGACACTGTAATCAGTATGTATAGCAATTTCATTAATCAATGCTACATTTGTCCTTTTTTCATAGACTAGTATATCTGTTTTTCTCACATTTTTTTGAACTGTTGATCCCATGTCATGCACACTTCATCATTCTTTATAATACTTTGTGGTTCATGTTTCCAATGCTTCTCAGATAATTCTGTGTTGCAGTGGTTGCACAATTTCCAATGCAACATTATTGTGCCTTTCAGTATATAGACCTTCTGCCATAAGTGTATCACACTAAGCAACAAGATGTGTTTCTGGTTCTTTTTTTACAGAACTTGCATTTGTCTCTTTCTCCTAATTTTTCAGTGGATTCCGTAAACCAGGATGCACATAGTCCACTATCCTGGGCCACCATTAGTAACCTTTCATCATTGGTTTTCAATTCACCTCTCCTTAACCATTTTTGTCAACATGAGGTTGTTCCAGGTGATCTTTGTATTTGCCACTATATTTATGTTTTTCCCACATTTTCCTTCTGATCTGATCCTTCTCCTTATAGTCTTTCTTTCTTACCGTCTTTCTTTTCTTTTTGACACATTCCGATGTTCAGCAAACACAGTGCCTTACTGGCATATGGGTAATGACACTCTATACAAGCTGAGAGCTCTACCCACTGCCTGTCTGTGGGTGTGAAGGACCAATCATCTTTCAGGACTGGGACTGACTTTCAAACCCTTCAAGGGCCCTTTCAGTATTCTAGTGCCATAGTAAGAAAATGATCTCTTGGAAGAGTACTCTTTTCTCTGGTTTACTTCAGCTACTGAGCTCAGAAAAGAAACCCTTTTGGGTTTTATTTCCTCCTCTGCTCATTTGCTTGTTTTTCTTATTGGAAGATTGTACGTACTTTGAATCTTATTTCACTTACAGTATAAAAGTTATACTCTTTATTTTAAATGGATTCTGAGTTTCTGTGTAGCTTTTAACCCTTTAATGTGTTTTAAGATCATTGATGAATATTTAATTGAGTTTCTTTACTAAGGCCATTTTAGTGCAGTTCCTCTCATTGCCTTGTGTTGCCAGAACAGTGAGTACATTGCTGCTATTTCCATTGATTAAAAGCTTCTTTTGAAAGTTTCGACAATAAAGCTTACTGTTTTGCAGTTTTTGTTTTCTTTGGAGCTATGATTATTTGAAAGAACTGAGTAGATTTGCTGCATTTTATTGATTTTTTTTTAAATCACGATTTTGGCACCATTTTATTTGTGAAATATTTATGACAGGACTTTTTCTACAGTTTATATTTTATTCCTATTTTAGGCAGTTTCTATTCATGTGGGGCTGAAAATAGCCTTTATTTATTAAAACTGGAGGTCTTTGTGAAGTGTATTTTGTGCTTTGTATTGGGCTACTGAAACTGCTGTCTTTTTTCCTCAGTGCAGTATTTAGTATAATATACCTACAGAAATAGCCTTCTGATCGCTATTTAGAGGGAGAATAGTGTGACTTGTCCAGTTTGTCCTGGGCTGACTGTGCATCCTGTACTTGGTATTGATCGGGCTAGTTTTTTTACCCCCTGGCTTGATGGAATCAGATATGGTGCCCCCTCCCCACCCATCTACCCCATATGCACATAAAAAAACATAAAAATAAACAAAAGAAATGCCCCATGTGCACCTAAAAAACATACAAATAAACAAAAGAAATGCCCCAGCCTACAGCTTGTGACTCCACTGTAGTTTTAACCTTGGGCTGGCTATCAGACTAGTCACCTTCTGTTACCTTCAGGTCCCCTGGTGTGGTGTTGCAGCTGTGCATGACACGAGGGTCAGGCACATCGTTTGGGGCTATACCGCTGCCTACTTTAGGTATGGGAAAACCAGACCTTTTAGGTGCAGGGGAAGTCAGGGATGCAGAATACATCACCAGTGCTGATACATCTCCCCCGCCCGGAGATTTCTCCACTAGAATAGTGCATGCTAAGAAGAGTCAGAAGACCCACCATGTGGTAGGGCAGTAGTCTCTGACTGTTTTCCACTTGAATGTTGGCTGTTTCTAGATCCATTGCTTAGGCAGTTGATTACAGGGTGCATGCCCAGGTAATGAGTAATGCTGGTGCTCCCACCACCAGTCAGTCATCCAAAGACTGATTTTGAAAGGGATCCAGTGTTTGAAGTTTCAAAACTGTCAGAGTTTGATCAGTTGGTTTCCTCTGAGGATGAACAGGTTCAGGAACCCATACAGATGTTTTTGTTTTCCCCAAATGCTGGCTAGATTTAAGGATGGACTCAGCTTGGAGCAATCATCAGTTACCCCCGAGATCAGCAGGGTTTATCATCTTTTAGAGGATGAGGCCCCAGAAGTGGAGACCTTTCCTCCACTGATCCCAGCACTGAAGGATGTTTTTAAAAAAAGCTTGTAAATTCTCCTCAGCTTATTGAGTCTCTGCTTAAAAATTTGTTTCAGAAATTCAGAGTATGCTTGGCCATGCCTGGCCTCCTAGCCCCCTTGTCTGTGGACCTTGCTTATGTGCCCCCAGCAATGTTTTCTAATTAAAAGACTTTGTCCTCTTCAAATCATGTTCCTTCAGATAAACTAGGCAATTGGCTAGAATCTCAGGGGCAGAAGATGGCTCGGTCCAGCACGGTAGCCTTTAAAGTATTAAATCATCAGTGTTTTATGTGGAAATTTGTGTTGAGGTATATGTATGAGTTTGCTGCATCTTTAACTACTGAATGAAAGGTTTGTGACAAAGATATGGTTTCCAATGTTTCTCGGGTGTCTAAACATGCTTTAAGGAGTGCTAGTAATGCAGTATCATCAGTGGTGATCAGGAGGTATGCTTGGTAGCATAGCTGCAACTTTTATGATGTGTTAAAAATGAGATTTTGATAGCTCCCCTTGAGTCTGATTGTGAGTCTGGTGCAGCAGGTGATACGATCCTTAATCAGTGGGGTGACAGATGTAAACTCATGCAAGGGGTGTCAAAAATGCTTCATATTCCCAAATTTCCTTCCTTTAAGCAAGATAATTTTCACCAGGCCAAAAAACAGAAGTCTTAGCCGAACAAAAAACAAGGCAATAATAGGAAATGACAGGACAAGAATGCCATCAAGCCCAACAGGAAGGTTTCCTTTCCCAAAAAGGACAATCCCCCTATCCAACTTATGACTATGGTGAGGCATGTCACCCATCTTTTTCAAGTCCTTCTCCGGGTGCCATGTCTCTAAACTTAGTGTCTCATGAAGGCAGCCTGGACGTTAGTGGTTTCCAACAAATGAGTACTCAGCATCACTGGCAGGGATTATGGGTGGCAGTGAAAGGAATATTCACCTTCATTAAGGGGGTTTCCCCTTACCTACCTGATCACACTTTGTTATTTCCTGGCCTGTTTTCACATGAGAAAAATTTTAATGGAGTGTCGAAATTGATGGATCCATCCCCTTCATTCTTTGGAATCTCAGTTACAGATACCACCCTTCATCATGAGATTTAAAGATGTGGAGAGAACAGATGAAAATCAATTTAAGGCTTCCTTTCAACTGTTGGTGGTGAAGCAGTCTGTCCAGACAGATTCATCTGACAGACTTGTCCAACTTTGCTGAGTCAATGGGGATGTAATTGCAAACCACTTGGGGGCTCAAGGACACATGGAAACATATCAATGTTAAGGAGATGTTGGTGGTGATTCAAGTTTTGAAAGTCCTTCAGCACCTATGGAATCTGGGTCCTCTTCTTGTGGTTACAGACACAGTGAGGTGATACCTCAACAAACAAGGGAGTACAAGGTCATACCCTCTATGCTGGTTAGCAATGATGGCTTGAGATATGATTTTACAGCATTTTCTGTCTCTTCAGGCATCATACATCCCATCAGAGAAGAACATTGTGGCAGACAGACTAAGGAGATCCTGAGCAGACCCACACGAGTGGCAGCTCAAGGCAGTGGTGTTCCAGGATCTAGTCCAGATGTGGGAAATCTCTCAAATAGAATTGTTCATCTCCTTTCAAAATAAACAGCTGGAGAAATTCTGTTCCAGACATCATTGCAGCCATTCTTGTAGGACAGACACATGCTCATTTCTTTGGACCAGAATATTCCTCTATGTGGTTCCACCCCTTCCACTCATTCACAGGGCATTTCTGAAGGTTCAGATAGAAATGACAAATATCACTGTGGTGACACCCTATTGGCCCAGGGCCCCAGGCAATCTTGGGTCTCCCTTATGATGTTATTGGCCAAAGGCAATTACCACAGACTTCCTCACACTCTGGATTTGCACACACAGTCTCAGGGGTGACTGATGCACCCCAGTTTAAAGCAACTACAACCAACAGCCTGGATGACTCAACCTTGACTCTGTTTAGGTACGTGTTTCATGAGGATGTGCAGCAGGTGTTAAAGGAGGCCAGAAAACTTGCTCCTTGAAAATCTTATGTTTATAAATGGATGAGGTTTTCTAAGTGGTGCCTAAATGGAAGCAGAGGGCCCACTGAGATTAATATCCCCTCTGGTCTTGAAATATTTGTGAGGTTCTTCAGGTGCATATAGCAGACGTCTATCCGTGTCTGGCTACGGATTCCCCTCTTTCTTCTTCTTTTCTCTCTTTTTCTTTTGTTAAAAGAGTTCATGAAAGGAGTTTTGCGTAGGAGATCCCCTCACAAACAAATTCCTCACTTATGGTGTCTCAACTATGTTCTTGAAAAGTTGACCTTACCACTTTTGAACCAGCAGCTCATGCTGATCTCAAGCTTTTAACATGGAAAACTGTTTTGCTTCTTGCTCTGACATCTGCAAGGTGAATCTCTGAGCTGCACGCTCTCATGGTGGGACAACCTTACCTGACTTTCCATAGGGATAGGGTTGTGTTGCGTGCTAATCCTTTTTTTATGCTGAAAGTGGTTTCCGAATTCACTCCCATTCAGTCTATTACTCTTCTTGTGTTCTTCCCAGAATGTAAGAATGAGAGAGAGAGAGAGAGAGAGAGAGAGAGGATAATTCATAAATTGGATGTCCATCGGCAGCTCAGGTAGTACCTTGACAGAACAACACACTTTAGGAAGGCCTAAAGGCATTTTATTTCCTTTACAGGGGCAAATAAAGTTCAATCTATCTCTAAGCAAACCATTGCATATTGGTTGTCCTCTGGTATTGGTTTTTGTTACACTCCCCATGGTAAGGCAAATCCAGGCAAGGTAAAGGTGCATTCCACCTGGGCTTTTTCCTCTTCAGTGGCATGTTGGAAAAGACTGGACTATAGAAGTATTCTGCGGGCAGCAACCTGATCCTCTGTCCATACCTTTATGAAGCATTACAAGCTAGATGCCTTTTCTAAATCCAGAGCAGGCTTCACAAGGACCATTCTCCTGGGACTTCTGGACCCTTAGCCTTCCACCTCCCAGGTCGGGTAAGCTTGAGAAATCTAGCTATATACCAATAAGGCAGTGCGTTGTTGAACATAGAACAGTTGCATAAGTTCTACTACCTGTAACAATAGATGTTTGTAGTATGGTGCTGGAGTTTTGTTCAGTGGCCCTTTTGTGTGTGTGTGTGTGTGTGTGTGTGTGTGTGTGTGTGTGTGTGTGTGTGTGTGTGGCTTTTAGTTTGGAACAGCAGGTGTTTGCAAAGCTTGTGTTTTCATCTGCTTTTCCTGCTGGACCCTAGAAAGCAAAAAGGGTCATGTCTTTGGGTATGAAGAGCAGTCCTGGTCTTAAAAAGTGATGGGCCCTTCACACCCACAGGCAGGCAGTCGTAGAGCTCTAAGATTTGACAGACTGCCAAACAGAGGGTATCAGGGCATTTCTACCCAAATGCCAGCAAGGCAGTGTGTTCTACTAACATCTACTTTTTCAGGTAAGCAGAACTTACACAACTGTACTTTGCGGTCTGATTTTTGTCTTTTTTTTTTTGTTTGATTTCCATTCCTGCTTCACACTGAAATGCTTCTACTAAATTAAGTAATGAAGTCATCTTATACTTCTTTTCCTCATGTTTTAAAACTTTTCACTATGTTTTGATCTTGTGAAGTCAGCAGATATATATACAGTCCTACGACTGCAGAGCTATACGTGTAATCAGTTTCAAAGAGGCCCATTCTCTCTCGTTTATAATTTTGGTATACACTGATTTTTTTACATCATTTGAATGCAGCATTTTTCTTGTTTTCCTGTCCAACTGATCCAATACTTTTTGGGGCCAGGTGAGCACCCCAAAACTGTAAGTTAAAACAGGAACAGCAAACTGGTTTATAGCTTGAACATTATTCCTAGATGTCAAGGCAGTTTTTCGTTTTCAATATTAGGTTTAGTCTTCTGAAGTATTGTTTACAGAGTTTTATTCTCATTTGTTCATGTTTTATTGCCAATCCTTTATCTATTCACAAATATTTAGACACTCCCCCCTGTTCAAGTTCTTTTATATCACATTCCTGTTCCAGGTTGATATTTTCTTGATGCTGTGTCTTTCCTGTTTTAAATGTTGCTTTTGTACAATTATCAAAAGCACATGACATTCTATTATCATCTGAGAAAGTTTTTTTAACCATTTGTAATTGTGTTTCCATCTCCTTATCTGATGAACTATACAGTTTTAAGTCCACAATAAGTAGGTGAGATGTCTTTAAACAGGGTTGATTTATGGGAGACAAATTGTAACCATAGCCTAATCTGCTTAATAAATAGCTTAATTGGTTAAGGGCAAGACAAAATAGCAGGAGAACAGAAAATCGCCCTAGAATACCCCTTTGAAATTTTATCCCTGGCATAATAATTTTCCCTTTATCATGGCTCAACTGCAAAGCAGTTTGTCACTGCTTCATGGTCACTGTAATGTAATATATCTAGCCATCTCTATTAAATCAAGCAGGTCTTCCTGTAAATCATTTTCTTCTGGAGTGAGTGGATCTTCTTTGCTTTATGTTTCCTGAGAGTAAACAAGAGAAAGTTCCAGAATATCTTCCGTAACATACCCACTTCAGATGCACCCAGTTTTCCATCTGCTGCTCCTTCAGTTGCGAATCTTTTGGCCTATCACTCCATATCATTGGCCTATCACTCCATATCATTGGCCTATCACTCCATATCATTGGCCTATCACTCCACATCATTATCTGCATAAGCATTGCCGCTGTTTCCTGCTCTTCCCCTTACTGTGCAGCCTCAACTGGACTTTTATACTGGTCACTGTGCAGCCTCAACTGGACTTCTGTACTGATCTCCTACAGAAGGCACCTGAGCATCACATTGTGGTATAGGTTCATAGGTTGGTACTAGGCTATCGGCCCTAGGGCCTATGCAAGCCTAGCCATAACAATTCCCTGGATATTTCTTCCCACAATATTTACTTCCCTGGATCCCTGTCTAGCAGGGTGACTGACATGATCCTCGGGGTGAATTTCCTGTCTCCCATCCAATCATCAAGGTTCCTTTTGAAGAGGGCCAATGAGGTGTTCTGCTTGACATGTATGGGCAGTCTATTCCAGAGTATGGGGAGTCTCTGGGTCAGGAACCTATCCCTCCAGCATGTTTTGTTCATTGTGATGACAAGGTTTAGATCCCTGGAGCGTGTGGTTCTGAGGGATTAGGATTTCTTTACGTGGAGCATGTCCAACAGCAGGGTTTGACATGGCCTTGTATGTTAAGCAGAGATCGCCTCTGAGTAGACAATATGCCACAGAGTATAGCTGGAGTTTTTTTAGACGGTCAGCATATGGCATCTGCTTTAGGCCTGTGATTCTTTTAGTGAGGTATTTCTGTTGCCTTTCCAGCTGTTGCAGATGTCTTGTGAGGTACATACCAAATGGGGCATTATACCCTATAATGGGTCTAATGAGGGATGAGTACAGTGGGACAATGACCTCCTTTTTTCTGGATGAAAAGCCCTTAGTGATGAGGTGTGCCACATAGAAGGATTTCCTGACTGTTGTGGGGATGTGGTTATCGAAAGTGAGACCACTGTCCACCTGTGTCCCTAAGTCTCTCATCACACTTTCAATGTTTAGCGTCCTGCCACCTATGTGGTAATTCATGGGTACATGTTTTTTTCCAAAGGGGAGCACTATACATTTCTTGGCATTAAGCTTGAGCCCATGGCTCTGGCACCAGGCATCTGTTTCTGTAAGGCCCTTTTGTAGAATATCCACATCATTTGGGGATTCAATAATGGCTCCCAGTTTGCAGTCATCTGCAAACTTTGTTAGCCAGAGGCCCTTAGTGTTGGCCTGTACTTCAGAGAAGTAGATGCCAAACAAGAGTGGTCCCAGGACTGAACCCTGAGGTACTCCACTTATCACTTGTCTGGAGCTGGATTTGGAGTCGGCTACTTTTACAGTCTGGGTTCTGTCAGTAAGCCAGTTGGCAACCCATCAAGTGACATAGGGATTGATGCCCAGCTTAGTAAGTTTATCTATGATTCCAGAGCGGGGGATGGTGTCAAAGGCCTTGGTGAGGTCCAGATAGGCTGTGTGGACCACCTTACCCTCGTCCACAGCTCTGGAGACTGATTCGAAGAAGTCAATCAGATTCAGGAGACAAGATCGGCCCTTCACAAACCTAAACTGGGTGGGGTCCAGTGTTTGAAGGTTGCCAATGTCTTTGTTTATAAGTTCCATGATAATGCGTTCCATGCCCTTGCAGATCAGGCTTGTCAGACTGATGGGAAGGTAATTCCCGGGATCCAAGGTGGATCCTCCCTTGTGGAGTGGGATAACTGTAGCTGTGCGCCACTCAGTGGGCATGAAGCCTGAGGTGAGGCTATGATTAAACATGACACTTAGGTGAGGTGCCAGTTCATTTTGTAGTTCATGTAGTACACAGCCTGGGATGTCATCTGGTCCCATGGATGCTGTATTCTTAGCTTTGGAGAGTGCGGTTTCTACCTGCGTGGCCGTGATTATCAGAATTTGGCAATATTTTGGTATTAAGATGGGCCCTTTAGGGGGTGAGAGGGGGTGAAGTTGGCACTAAATCGATCTGCCAGGATATTGGCAATATCCTTGGGATCAGTATATTTAATGCCATTCTGTTGTAGCTCAGAGCAGATCTGAGCATTGCCATTTAGATTATTGACATAACTATAGAATGCCTTGTGGTTGTCTTTGGAATCTTTGGCAATTTTATTTTTGTAACTAGCTTTTGAGGATTTTATGAGGGATCTCAGCTTCTTACTGAGGCTGGTGAGGGAGTTTTTTGCATCCTGGGATGCTCCTCTTTTCTGCAACAGTTTCTTCGTTCTGTTGTATAGTTTGTTTATAGCAGGGGACCACCAGATTGGCTTCCTTTTTTTGGAGAAGAGCATCTTGGTTCTATTTGGGATGGCACGATTCATGCAGGAATGGATGTGCTCGTACAGTGCCTTAGTGTAGGATTCTGCAGTCGAACTTCCAGATCCTGTCTGCGTGGGTGTTGTGAAGTTTGTCACTTCTGACTTCAGTAACATGAAGTTGGCTTTGGAGAAGTTTTTTAAGGAGGTTTCCTTACTGGGGGGGTGGGGGTGGGATGTGGATGTCAAAGGTGATTTGCTTATGGTCAGGCCTGACCAATGAGGGGGTGACCACTGGTGTGGATCATCTATCTCCATGTTGGTAATGACCAGGTCTAGGATATTGGAGCCCCTGGTGGGACAATGGATTAGTTGATCCAGGGCATTGGAATTTATGAATTCCAAAAACCATTGGGAAAAGGAGTTGGTACCCAAGTAGTTTTCCCAATTAATGGCAGGGTAGTTGAAATCACCCAGTATTAGGGTGTTTGGTTGTATCTTAATATTTTCCAGTATGTTTAGAAAGGTGTAGTGAGAATCTTGGGGCATGGTGGGGGATCTGTAGCAAGCTACAGTTTGGATTGCAGTCTTACCTAGTGTTAGTTGCACTTGGAGAATATCAGATGCATTGTGTTGGGCAACTAGCCTGGAGGCGTGAATATCCTTGGTGAATATGGACACTCCTCCACCTTTAGTGTTTTGGTCTTGGTTTTGTGGCCGAAAAGTGTGGTAAGAATTGTAGCCCGGTATTGCAGGGGTGCTCTCTGGAGCCTTGAACCAGGTCTGTTACTGCACAGATATCGATGTTCTCCATTTTTAGGAGTGCCTCAAGAGAGTGCATTTTGAGGTTTAGACTTCTAGCATTGAGCAGCATTACCTTCTTCAGATGCCTCCTGCTCCACCTGTTGCCCCTTAAGGAACCCATTATTTATATATTTAACATTTGTTAACCGGGAAAGTCTGACTTGGAACAAAGCCAATTTTCAGGCAGAGGCCCAGGGAGAAACACTCCAGATGCGTGTCTTTTAACGTGGGATGAAACCAGAGCACCTGGAGGAAACCCACACGAATGCAAGGGGTACATGCAGACTCCGCACAGAAGGCACCCCAGCCAATAATCGAACCAGAGAAACTCTTACTGTGAGGTGAGAACGTTACTGCTGTACCGTTGCACTGTCCATCATGCTATGACCTTGCCTGCGTTGGATTCTCCACACGAAATCCTTCTTTTTGCAGGTAATCCATAACTTCAGTTTCTATTTGTTAACTTCTTCCTTACTAATCCTGTTTTCGACATACCCCTTTGTTTTCTTATTCTTCGTGTTGTGAAATTGTCCATATCCATGTGCCTTTGTTTGTATTTCTCTTCAAATATCTTTGGAGCTGATTTTTTTCTTTGTATTGATTAGCTTGGCTTTCCTCTTTGCATAAATATTATACCATAACAGATCTCTTTTTCTTTCTCTGGTCCATGTTTCTTTTAATACCTTTCAAAAATCTCTGGATTTTGTTCTCCGTATTTTCGTACATCCGCTGTTGCTTCTTTTTCCAGGTGACCCAAAGTTTCTTAGTTTATGTAATGTTTTTTCAAAATTCTGTTGAATTAATGAATATAGATTTCCCTTTGAATCCCATGACAGTTTTTCTTGTGCAAGTATTTTTCTTTCCTTTAATTTCTCTCTTTATCTTTTATGTATATCTTCTGACTGGAAGTTTTGGGTTTCTTGCATAATAGTAACAATACATAATTTCTTTATTATCCTTGATAGTCCACTCTATCATCTTTATGGCTCTTTTTTGACCTGTCATTTTTTTTGTAGTTTTTGTGAACACTACTTCCTTCTACAAGGTGTGTGTGTGTGTGTGTGTGTGTGTGTGTGTGTGTGTGTGTGTGGGGGGCATTCTCCCTCTGAACCTGGCCTAACTTTGTTGTAGGAATGTTTTTATGTCCTGAAGATTCTACACTGCCTTTTTATAGTTCTGGCACTAGTGTGTACACCAGGATTGGGCACTTTTTTCTACACTGGGATCTGCAACAAACTGTCTTTTTTATTTTTAACCAACCTCAAACCATGATATATACTATTTAAAATACAGTCTATAAATCAGTGTCGTCTTGGTGAGGTATTGTAAAAACAAGGCCCACCACGTGAAGGCACTCATCAAGACTAGTGGATGAATTTAGTTCCAGCAATACGACTCTCTTTTTCTTGCTGGGTTCATATCTCCATTTGAACCCGAAACACTGTATGCTGTAACACTACCTTTTCACACTGATTCACCAGTTTCTCACAATGTGGTTTTAACTTTTTACATTAAGGCAATACTTCACATTAAAGTTTCACCTTATCACACTGGGACATTGACTTCCTATTCCGTGACACCACACTACTACAACAAGAACTGCTTTCTCACACTGATGCCACATTCCTATGCTGTCACATGACCTCCTGGCAATATAGGACCATTTTTGATGATGTTCAACCACATTCTTACAGTTTGGCACTGGCTTCTCACTCCACTGCACTGAACTCTCACAGTTTGATACTGACTTCTCACACTACTGCACCACATTCTTACAGTTTATGGCTTCTCACACTACTGCACCACATTATCACTGGTTGGCACTGGCTTCTCACTCTACTGCACCACATTCTCACAGTTTGGCACTGGCTTCTCACTCCACTGCACTGCATGCTCACAGTTTAAAATTGTCTTTTCACACTCCTGCATCATATTATGTCATTGACACTGTCTTCTCATAATATGCACCGCATTCTCACAATTTGGCATTGTCTTCTCACACTGCTGTAGTACATTCTCACACTTTGGCAATCTTCTCACACTCCTTCACCAAAATATCACACCTTAGAACTGACCTCACATTACTGCATCACATTCTCAGACTTTGGGACCATCTTCTCACATTACTGCATTACATTATCACACTTTGGTACTGTCTTTTCACACTATTGTATCACATTCCCACACTTGAGAATTGTCTTTTCACACTACTGCATCACATTCTCACACTTTAGAATTGTCTTTTCACACTATTGGATCACATTCTCACACTTTAGAATTGTCTTTTCACACTACTGCATCATATTCTTGCTTTGATACTGTCTTCTCATAATACACACCACATTCTCACAAGTTGGCTCTGTCTTCTCAGACTGCTGCATTACGTTACCACAGTTTGGCATTACCTTCTCACATTACTGCATTACGTTTGTACTTTGCAACTGTTTTCTCACACTCCTGCATCGCATTCTTAGAGTTTGATGCTGCCTTCTCACAACTAATGCATCACATTCTCACACTTTGGAACTGTCTTCTCACACTGCTGCATTACGTTATCACACTTTGGCACTGTCAAGGTTTGATACTGCTGGTTTCACTAATACTGTAGTAGACCATTAAACTACCTAGCTACACTGCAGATCTGTCTTCATACACTGTAGCTCTAAATTCTTACATGTAGGTTCTTCTTGACATTATGGCAACATCTTGTTATACTATGGGGCTGCACTGTGACACTGTGTCGCTGTTTGTTTTATCACACTAAGGCACCATCTTCCTGCACTACGGTACCACCATCTCACTCTGTGGCAATGCCACATCACATTAGGATGTTGCATATCATATTCACCATCTTATTACTGTGTTCTCACAATGGTGCTCCCCAGTCACACTTTGACATCTGCATTACACACACAGTCACATGGCAAAGCTCTCAGAAGACTGGTGGTCTTTCAAATCAGCCCACTGTTTCAGCATGCACTAAGAAGCTGTATCTCTCCACATATTATTCCCCATTTTCCAGTTATTCCATGCCATAGTAAAATATGCAGTCTAT
Source organism: Protopterus annectens (assembly GCF_019279795.1). NCBI lineage: Eukaryota > Metazoa > Chordata > Ceratodontiformes > Protopteridae > Protopterus > Protopterus annectens. The sequence goes on along the minus strand of NC_056741.1, from coordinate 52,363,896 downwards.
ACACTGTCCAGTTCAGGAACTCATCTCATTTGTCTACCGCCCTCTCTGAAGCAGTACTTTCTTATCTTAAAGCCATAAGTGGCCGTTTAGTTTAGAGCTCATGATCTCTCCTACCCTTGTCCTTTCTCTTTAGTTCATTTCCTTTGTAGTTCACCTTAATTATTTTGTGAAAGCATAACATATCCCCTTCTATGCTCTAGGGAAAATAATTCTAGCCTAACATCTTGTAATGTGTATTTTATTTACTGCCCATTTCACTTTCCTAATGCAATGGCTTTCATCTGTACCCTCTGTAGCATTTTTGCTTCCTTTTCACTATAAGATCTCCATAACTACATAAATATTATAGCTGAAGCATCATCAATGGCCTACAGACTGGGTGAATTAGTTCCTCCTGGTCCCTGGGTTTGTTACCTTGCAGTTTCAGATATTATCCAACTGGCTTCGGCAGCTCCTGCTTTTTCTCTAATTGCTGCAGTCATGACTACCTCATCTGTGGCACGTCTTCAGTTTATAGCCTCACAAAGACACAGACCCCTAGATGTAACATCTTGCACTTCTCAGCACAGAACCTCAGCTACCATCTGTCAGTCCATGCTGACAGACCTTAGCTACCATCGTATTACTGTGTGGCATTGTCTGAATGGAGAGGTAGATAAGATTCCTTTGTTGTCATTGCACAAGTACAACAAAATTTGAAGCAATCCTCCTAAGGTACATTCATATGTAATGAGCATGAATAAATAAGAAAATACAATACAATACCAAACAGTACAATATAATGCAATGCAATAGAGTAAACAACTAAGTTATTGCACTTGGGTATATTGTACATAAAAGGAATAAGTAAGGTGCACAGGAATGTAAACATTTGCCTTATAGTGCAACTGGGTATTATCTGTACTCAGTGTGAATATTTAGCATTGTTCAGCTCACATATGGCTCTGGAACAGAAACTGTTTTTAAGTCTGTTTTTTTAAGATGGAATGGACTTGAAACATCTGCCAGAAGGCAGCAGGTCACACAGGTGAAGTCCAGGGTGAGAAGGGTCTTTCAAGATGTTGGTTGCCCTGCTAAGTGAGACAGTGAGAGCTGAAGATTTCCTCCAAAGAGGGCAATGAGCAGCCAATGATTTTCTGGGCAGAGTTAATGATCCTTTGAAGGGTCTTCCTTGTCTACCACCGAGCTGTTGGCGTACCACATGGAAACGCAGTATGTCAGCACACTTTCAATAAAACAGAGAAAATAAGATACAAGTAGCTTCTCCTGCAGGTTGTTTTTCCTGAGGATCCTCAGGAAATGAAGTCCCTGCTGTACCTTCTTGACTGCCTCTGTGGTGTTTATAGATGAAGAGAGATCTTTTGCCACATGTACACCTGGAAACTTGAAGGCAGAAACCCTTTTTACACAGTTTCCATTGACTTATATTGGGTTGTGATCTGCATTGTGCCTCTGGAACTTTATTATGAGTTATTTTGTTTTAGCAGAGTTCATGGAAAGGTTGTTCTCAGTACACCATGCAGTCAGTCTTTCAACGTGATGATAAGTCAGTAAGCAAGGATCTGAATGGAGAGATGGTAAGTCAGCAGGCAGGGGTATGAATGGAGAGATGATAAGTCAGCAGGCAGGGATCCGAATGGAGAGATGGTAAGTCAGCAGGCAGGGATCCAAATGGCGAGATGATAAGTCAGCAGGCAGGGGTACGAATGGAGAGATGATAAGTCAGCAGGCAGGAGTATGAATGGCGAGATGATAAGTCAGCAGGCAGGGGTACGAATGGAGAGATGATAAGTCAGCAGGCAGGGGTACGAATGGAGAGATGATAAGTCAGCAGGCAGGGGTACAAATAGAGAGATGATAAGTCAGCAGGCAGGGGTATAAATAGAGAGATGATAAGTCAGCAAGCAGGGGTCCGAATGTAGAGATGATAAGTCAGCAAGCAGTGGTCCGAATGTAGAGATGATAAGTCAGCAATCAGGGGTCCAAATGAACAGATGATAAGTCAGCAAGCAGGGGTCCAAATGAAGAGATGATAAGTCAGCAGGCAGGGGTACGAATGGAGGGATGATAAGTCAGCAGGCAGGGGTACGAATGGAGAGATGATAAGTCAGCAGGCAGGGGTACGAATGTAGAGATGATAAGTCAGCAGGCAGGGGTACGAATGGAGGGATGATAAGTCAGCAGGCAGGGGTACGAATGGAGAGATGATAAGTCAGCAGGCAGGTGCAGATAGAGAGATGATAAGTCAGCAGGCAGGGGTACGAATGGAGAGATGATAAGTCAGCAGGCAGGGGTACAAATGGAGAGATGATAAGTCAGCAGGCAGGGGTACGAATGGAGAGATGATAAGTCAGCAGGCAGGGGTACGAATGGAGAGATGATAAGTCAGCAGGCAGGGGTATGAATGGAGAGATGATAAGTCAGCAGGCAGGAGTACGAATGGAGAGATGATAAGTCAGCAGGCAGGGGTACGAATGGAGAGATGATAAGTCAGCAGGCAGGGGTACGAATGGAGAGATGATAAGTCAGCAGGCAGGGGTACGAATGGAGAGATGATAAGTCAGCAGGCAGGGGTACGAATGGAGGGATGATAAGTCAGCAGGCAGGAGTACGAATGGAGAGATGATAAGTCAGCAGGCAGGAGTACGAATGGAGAGATGATAAGTCAGCAGGCAGGGGTACGAATGGAGAGATGATAAGTCAGCAGGCAGGGGTACGAATGGAGAGATGATAAGTCAGCAAGTAAAGGAGAGTAGTATTGCTAGAACTGAATTCATCCTGAAGTCTTGGTGAGTACCTTCACAAGGTGGACTCTGCTGTTACAAAATATCACCAAGACAATACTGATATATAGCATATATCATGGACAGAAGTATGTTAAAAAATAAAAAAGATAGCTGGGTGCACAAGACCCAGGATAAAAAGTGCCCAATCCTGGTAGGCATATTGGTGGCAGAAATGGAAAAATGTCAGCGTAGCATTCTGTAGAAATGGAAACATTCCTACAAAGGGGGCAGGCCAGGCCCAGGGGGAGGATGCCCCCTGCCCTGTTGTAGAAGGAAGCAGCAGTCCACAAAAATCACAAAATAATGATAGGCCAACAAAGAGCCATAAAGACGACAGAGTGGACTATTAAGGATAGGAAAGAAATTATGTATTTTTACTATTATGCAAGAAGCCAAGAATTTCCATACAGAAGATATATAAAAAGATTAAGAGAGAAATTAAAGAAACATACTTCCACCAGAAAAACTGTCAGACTCTTAAATAAAAAAATTATGCTCATTAATACAATAGATTTATGAAAACATTATATAGACCAAGAAACCTTGGTCTGTTTGGAAAAAGAAGCAACTGAGGAAGTGAGAAAATATAAAGAACAAAATCTAGAGACTTTTGAAAGGTATACAAAAGAAATGTGGTCATAGGAAAGAAAGCGAGACCTGATATGGTGCAATATTTATGCAAAGGATAAAGCCAAATTAATCAACACACAAAAAAGGTGGCCCAAAGATGTTTGAAGAGAAATAAAAGCAAGGCATCCAGATATGGAAAATTTCACAATAGAAAAATATAAGATCAGAAAGAGGGACTGTAGAACAGAAGATTAGTAAAGTAGAAGTTAAATAAAACAGAAGTTGAAGTTATGAAATACCTGCAAAGTGAAGGATTTAGTATAGAAGGTCTAACACAGGTTATATATATCACAACATGATGGAACGAGTTCCAAATTAAGGAGAGACAGGAAGATCAGGAGCCATCTGAAGAAGAAATATGGACATTGGAAAGAAAAAGAGTTTTAATATGATGCAATATTTATGCAAAGTAAAAAGCAAAACTAATCAATACAGAAAGAGCAGCGCTAAAGATATTTGACTAGAAATACAGGCAAAGGCATCCAGACATGGAAAATGTTACAATAAAAAATAAGAAAACAGAGGAAAAGTAGAAAAGAGGATTTGTAACGGAAAAGTTAAAGAAACAGAAACTGAGGTTATGGAGTACCTGCGAAGTACAAAAATCTAACTCTGATAACATCACAGCAGGATACAGCTATGCACCCCTAATTAAGGAGAAACCAGCAGAGCGGGAGACAAACCCTGATCAGTTGCCATATGAAGATACTTTGGAGCCTTCCATAGGAAATCAGTACAAATGCTGAGTTGGAGTTGCACGCAAGGGAAGAAACAAGAAACTGTGGCAACTCTGATGCAGTCAATGTTGTGGAGTGATAGGCCAGTGACTTCCCATATGAAAAAGCAACAGATGACACAGGATGAAACTAAAGAGAATGTGGCATAGGAAGATGCTCTGGAACTTTCTATAGAATGCCCGCAGGAAATGGAGAACAAAGAATGCACCCTCAGTTTAGAAGAAAATGATCTAAGAGAAGAGTTACTTAATTTAATAGAGATGGAAAGACATATTAAGATTAAAAAAAAGAAACAGACTACAGAAAGTCAATAAAACACAAAAAGTTAGAAGTCTGATAAAACAAATTAACACAGTAATTAGGACTGTCCATAGAGATTAATGCAATATAACAGAAGTAAAGAGGATATGTTACTTCTTCTTCTTCCTTCGGCTGCTCCCGTTAGGGGTCGCCACAGCAAATCAACTGTTTCCATTTCTTCCTGTCCTCTGCATCTTTCTCTGTTACACCAACCGCCTGCATGTCCTCTCTCGCCACATCCATAAACCTTATCTTAGGCCTTCCTCTTTTCCTGTTACCTGGCAGCTTCATCCTTAGCATCTTTTTCCCAATATACTCTGCATCCCTCCTCAGCACATGTCCAAACCAATGTAATCTTGCCTCTCTGGCTTTGTCTCCAAACCTTCCAACCTGGGCTGACCCTCTAATATACTTATTCCTAATCCTGTCCACCCTCATCACACCCAGTGCAAATCTTAACATCTTCAACTCTGCCATGTCAAGCTCTGACTCCTGCCTTTTTGTCAATGCCACTGTCTCCAACCCATATAACATTGCTGGTCTCACTACCCTCTTGTAGACCTTCCCTTTCACTCTTACTGGTACTCGTCTATCACAAATCACTCCTGACACTCTTCTCCACCCACTCCATCATGCCTGTACTCTCTTCTTCACCTCTCTTCCACACTCACCATTACTCTGAACTGTTGATCCCAAGTACTTAAACTCATTCACCTTTGCCACCTCTACTCCCTGCATCCTCACCATTCCTCTGCCCTCCCTCTCATTCACACACACATATTCTGTCTTAGTCCTGCTGACCTTCATTCTTCTTCTCTCTAGAGCATATCTCCACCTCTCCAGAGTCGTCTCCACCTGTTCCCTACTCTCACTACAGATTACAATGTCATCTGCAAACATCATAGTCCATGGGGACTCCTGTCTGATCTCGTCTGTCAACCTGTCCATCACCACTGCAAATAAGAAAGGGCTCAGAGCTGATCCTTGATGTAATCCCACCTCCACCTTAAATGCATCTGCCATTCCCACCGCAGACCTCACTGCTGTCACACTACCCTCGTACATATCCTGTGCCACTCTTACATACTTCTCTGACACTCCCGACTTCCTCATACAATACCACAACTCCTCTCTAGGCACCCTGTCATATGCTTTCTCTAAATCCACAAAGACACAATGCAACTCCTTCTGACCTTCTCTGTACTTCTCCATCAACACTCTCAGAGCAAACATCACATCTGTAGTGCTCTTTCCTGGCATGAAACCATACTGCTGATCACTAATCATCATGTCCCTTCTTAACTTAGCTTCCACTACTCTTTCCCATAACTTCATGCCGTGACTGATCAGTTTAATCCCTCTGTAGTTACTACAGCTCTGCACATCACCCTTATTCTTAAAAATCGGTACCAAAATAATTTTTCTCCATTCCTCAGACATCCTCTCACTTTCCAAGATTTCATTAAACAATCTAGCTAAAAACTCCACTGCCATTTCACCTAAACACCTCCATGCTTCCACAGGTATGTCATCTGGACCAACAGCCTTTCCGTTCTTCATCCTCTTCATAGCTGTCCTTACTTCCTCCTTGCTAATCCACCGCACTTCATGATTCTCTATCCGCACATCATCCATCCTTCTCTCCCTCTCATTCTCTTCATTCATCAACCCCTCAAAGTACTCTTTCCATCTGCTCAACACACTCTCCTCACTTGTGAGTACGTTTCCCTCATTATCCTTTATCACCCTTACCTGCTGCACATCTTTACTAGCTCGGTCCCTCTGTCTAGCCAATCGGTACAGGTCCTTTTCTCCCTCCTTAGTGTCCAACCTTTTATACAACTCTTCATACGCCTTATCCTTAGCCTTTGCCACCTCTCTGTTTGCCATGCACCTAATCTCCTTATACTGTGCAGCTAAATTAATAACAGATAAAGTCTTACCACAAAAACACGGGGCAGTAAAGGAACGGAAGAGGAGAAATCAAATGCCATCATGGAGGTATCAAATAGAGAAAACTGTAATGCAATTAAGACAAGAAGTGTCACTGTTACAAGAGTACAGAAGAGGGAACAGATCAACAAAAATACTCAGAAAGTTAGATGTGCAGTATCAGAACAGATAAGGATCTATCGTGCACTATCGCAAATAATAAACTGAAAATATCAGCACAGGCAGAAAAACGTAGAGGATATGCAGATAAATATAAAGGAAAAGTACAAAATACGCAATTTATTGATGACCCTAAAACATTTTATAAAGAATTGGGAAACAAGGCAAAAGGAATTGAAACACCACCAAAAAAAGAAGAACTAGATACATTTTGGAGAGGTATCTATGAAGATCCTGTGGAACATAACAAAGGTGCTAAATGGACAGAAGAAGGAAAAAAAGAAGTTACGTCTTACCATAACATTCCATCTGTGTTGTTGATCTTCCATTCATCACTGATGGGATTATTGTCTTCGACTTTGTCTGTTGCTTCTGTTCCGATTTCAGCTCCAGTTGCATCCAGTGTCATAGATTTTTCAGAAACTTCGATGTCGGCGCCACCTTCGGCCCTGACAGCTACAGTATCAGCCCTATCTTCAGTAACAATTATGCTCTGACCTTACTGCCTTCATGATGGGGCACGAGACAAGGTTGCCTCTCAACTTGCCACCCTTGAGTCTATATCCAACTCGTCCATAAGAGTGCGCTACCACGCAACCGAAGGGGCAGCTAGAGCTGCGGGTGCAGGCATAGTCATGAGGTGCTAATACCAAGCTTACGTACACCAAAAACTCTCGCGCTAAGCTGCTACCCACAATGCCCTTCTCCCATTTACCTCAGATTGAGTTTGCATGAAACATATAGAAGTAAAAAGCAGAGGCCATTTCTGTGCAAAAACCCTGAAAACACCACAAGGACCCATAAGATCCACAAGGAGCCTTTGGTGGGGGACGGAGGGTGGGATGTGATGAATGGAAGAAGATCAACAACACAGATGGAACATTATGGTAAGACATAACTTCTTTATCTGATGTTGTTAATCTTCTTCCCATTCATCTATGATGAGACAGAATCCCAAGCTACTTGAAAACCTGGGTGACACTATGGATGAACATTCCTGAGTACCATTGAGCCGAAGGCCACTCTTCCCCTGGAGACCATGTCCAATTTGTAATGTTTGATGAAAGTGTGAGGCTTAGTCCAAATGGCTTCTGTGCAAATGTCATCCATGGAGGCTCTGGAGTGAAAAACAACAGAAGTTGCTATGGCTCTCGTTGAATGCGTTTTGATATTGACAGGTTTGGGCTCATTTGCTTGTGAGTATGAAAAGGCAATACAATCTCGGAGCTATTTTGATAAAGTGCCTTTTGATACAGCACATCCCATTTTTGGTCCAGAAAAGGAGATAAAAATTTGATCCGACTTGCGGATAGATTTGGTCTTATCCAAATAAAAACGTAATTGTCTATGTACATCCGATGAGTGTATTCAGTTATTCTCCTTTATTGGAATAATTTGGGAAAAACACTGGGAGCTCAATGGACTGGTTGACAGAGAAATCAGAAACCACTTTGGGGAGAAAAGGTGGATTAGTATGAAGAGATATTCCGTCTTTATGAAACATTAAATACAAACTCGATGCATAACGCTTGTAATTCCGATATCCGTCTAGCTGATGTGACCGCCACCAAAAACAGAGATTTCCATGAAAGGAATTTAAGGTCACATGTCACAGCAGGCTCAAAAGGGGGTAGAGAGAGAGAATACCAGAGAGAGAGTCCATGTCTCCACAGGCTTCCTGACTGCGGGTCTGCTATGAAAAACTGCTTTGAGAAAGATCTTGCATATGCGGGTAGAGATAAGTGGAACGCCTTCTAGACTGTTATGAAAATTGGAAATAGCTGCTAAGTGGACTTGAATGGTAGAAGCTGATGCTCCATTCTCAAAAAACTCAGAAAGGTATTGAAGTATAACAGATACAGGAGCTGAGAAGGGGGTCTACCATCTGTTCTTTAGATTAGCGAGTGAACCTTTTCCACTTATCTCTGTAGAGTTTTCTGGTGGATGGCTTATGGGAGGCCAGAATAATATCACAAACAGGTGAGGAGAAGGTATCCTGCCTGGTGACTAATGGAAGTGGAGAAACCAAGCTGTCAGCTTGAGAGTGGACAGATTCAGGAGAGTCAACCCTTGGGGGTGAGAGATTAAGTCCGAATGAGTGCCCAGGATCCATGAAGGTTGCAACAGGTGAGGCTGGAGGAAGGGGAACCACATTTGTCGAGGCCAGAATGGGGCAATGAGGATCACCTTGCATCTCACCCAAATTGCTTTCTTCAAAAATAGGGGTATCAAGGGAATTGGAGGATAAGCATAGAGGAGACCCGTGGGCCAATCGTGGGTCAAAGCATCTCTCGGTGACTCTCCCTCTGGGGGAAAAAGGGCAAAGAAGCTGCTGCATTTGTTGTTCAAGGGGACGCAAAGAGATCGCAGCAAGTCTGACCCTACTGACTGAAAATTTCTGCCATCACGTTTGGATTGAGAGACAACTTGTGCAGAAGGAGACTGCATCTACTCAGCCTGTCCGCAATCACGTTGGAGCTCCCCGGGATATACGTTGTTATAAGAAAGCGGTTGGAAGCTATCACCCAGTGCCAAATTCTCATGGCCTCTCGACACAGGGGGTAGGATTTGGTCCCTCCTTGTTTGTTTATGTACCAGACTACTGACGTATTGTCTGACTGAATCGCAATTGTTCCCGATGGAAAGAGCAGATGTAATGCCTGCAACGCTAACAACAACGCTCTCAACTCCAGAACACTGATATGCAGGTTGGCCTCTAATTTGGACCACGTGCCTTGGACTGTCTTTCCCTGAAAATGCCCCCCCCCCACCCTATCAGGGAAGCATCCGTGGTCACCATGGCATTGGGTTGAGGGATCTGGAAGGGACGACACTAAAGTTTTTCATCCGGCCTCATCCACCAGAGAAGATCTTGCTTGCAAGAGTTGGTAATGAGGATCTGTGAGTTTAGGGGGTGATGATTTGCCAACCATTGGGACAACAGGAGCCACTGTAACAGTCTCATGTGTAATCTTGCCAGAGGAACAATCAGAATGGCTGTGGCCATAGACCCCAGAGCCTGGAGAACTTCCCTTGCTGACACCTTTCTTCTACAGAGTATCACTTGTACTTGAAATCTTAACCTCTGAAGCTTGTGAGCTGGTAGAGATACCAGGCTTGTTCGAGTATTGAAAACTGCCCCTATAAATTCCAGTTGTTGGGTAGGATGTAGATTGGATTTGTCCCAATGGACTGTGATGCCTAGAGACTCCACCAGTGAGTGTGTGTGTAACGGAGGGCTATGGTCAGGAGAAGCTTGGTGGGTGTGGAGAGGAGCCAATCATCTAAATATGGAAACACCTGGAATCCCTGAAGTCTCAGATGAGCTGTCACCACTGCTAGACATTTCATGGACACTCTGGTGGCTGTCGAGAGACCGAATGGCAGGGCTCTGAACTGGTAATGACTGCCTCCTAGCCGGAGGTGGAGGAGACTCCTGGAGAATTTGTCCATTTTGATGTGGTAATACGCATCCCGGAGGTCTATTGAGCACATCCAAACATCCTCCCATAAAAAAAAGGGAGAATGGACTGAATAGTGACCATGCAGAATTGGTTTGAACCACTGACTTGTTTAGATGGCTGAGATCCAAAATGGGTCTCCAGTCCCCAGTCTTTTTTGGCACCAGAAAGAATCTTGAGTAAAAACCTGATCCGCATTGGTCTGGGGGGACTGGTTGGATGACTCTTTTTTGAGACAGCTTTTTTTTATCTCTGAAGCCGCTTCTTCCCTTAGACTGGGTGGAACATCGGGAAGGTGTTTTGAAAGATTTGGACGTGATGTTAGAGGAATGTAATAGCCTCTGGAGATTATTCTCTGCACCCAGTAATCTTTTGTAATAGAATGCCAGGCAGTTTGGTGCAGAGAAAAATGAGCCCTGACTGCTTCCAGAGGAAAGCAATTGGGCAGAGCTTCAGGAGTGCTGATAAGTCCATCCAGAGAAAGAATCCCTGGAGTCTTGATTTCAGGGACCCCCTCTGACCCTAGAGGGACATCTTCCACCATTGGGACCCCCTCTACCTCTGGGGGAATCCTCACCACGTGCATTGCGGAAAGAACCTTGAGACTTTTTGTGCCATATTTTCCCACTCCTCTGGTTCCTGGATAAAGAAAGTTGGGGCTTGGAAAAACATAGGCCAATAGCAGACAAGGTCTTTCCATCCTGCTCGCACCTGGCCAGTGTGTCCTTTACTTTAGAACAAAACAAGGAAGATGGTTCAATAGGGGCATTCAAAAAGGAGGACTTGAAGGAGTCCTCAAGGTCACAGATGTGCATCCAGGCATGACGCCTCATGACTATGCCTGCACCCGCAGCTCTAGCTGCTCCTTCGGTCGTGTGGGAGAGCAACCTCATGGACGAGTTGGAGATAGACTCAAGGGTGGCAAGTTGAGAGGCAACTTTGTCTCATGCCCCATCATGAAGGCAGTATGACACTGGATGCAACTGGAGCTGAGCTTGGAACAGAAGCAACATATGTAGTTGGAGTCAATAAAGCAATCCCATCAGTGATGAATGGGAAGAAGATAGATGAAAGGATAAGAATCTCAAATGTACAAAATATGAAATGGGATGAAGTAACAGCTAGAGAGAGACTGAAACAAAGTTAAGAAAAGCTCCTAACTGGAAAACCTCAGGCCCAGATGCAGTACCTAACTTCTGGCTAAAGTATTCAAATCTTTACATGAAGAGTTACTCATGAGTAAGAACTATTTATATGCACTCCGAAAAGACACCAGCCTGGTTAACAACAGGAAAAACAATACTCCTACTTAAGAGTGAACCTGCAAGCTATCCTAAAAACTATAGACCAATAGCTTGCTTTCTGACAATATATAAACTATACACTGGAATTGATGCCGACAGGGTTTATAGTCATTTACAAGAAAACTCAATCATGGCAATAGAACAAAAGGGTAATAAAAGAAAGTCATATGGAACAAAGGATCACGTGTTGTTAAATAAAATAATAAGGGAGAACTGTAAAAGGGGAAGAATCTAAGTATGGCATGGCTAGACTACAACAAAGAATGTGACAGTATCCTACATTCATGGATAAAAGAGTGCTTAAAAATATATAAGATACACCCTACATTGATTGATTACATTACAGTGACAATGAAACAGTGGCAAACCACTTTGCAGTTAAGCCATGATAAAGGGCAAATTATTATTCCATGGATAAAAATTCAAAGGGGGATATTCCAGGGTGACTCTGTCACCGCATCTCTTTTGTTTTGTCCTTAACCTATTAAGCTGTCTACTTAACAGATTATGTCATGGCTACAAATTGGCTCCCAAAAAACAATAAAGTGTAAAGACTTCTCATCTTTTTGTAGATGATTTAAAATGGTATAGTTCATCAGATGATGAACTGAAAGCACAACAGCAAGTGGTCAAAACTTTTTTAGATGATAGAAGAATGTCATTTGGTCTTGATAAATGTGCAAAAGCAACATTTAAAGTAGGAAAACTACAGCACCAAGAAAACATCCGTCTGGGACAGGACTGTGAGATACAGGAACTTAAGCAGGAGGGAGTGTATAAATATTTGGGAATTGATAAAGGATCAGCAATAAAGCATGAACAAATGTGAATAAAAATTAGTAAGGAATATTTTAAAAGGCTTAAATTTATATTGAAAACAGCATTAACATCTAGGAACAAAGTCCAACCTATAAGTCAATTTGCTCTTTTTGTCCTAACTTGCAGTTTTGGAGTGAGTGACTGATCCCAAAAGGTGTTGGATACGCTGGATAAGAAAACAAGAAGGATGCTTCATGCTCATCAAATGATTTATAAAAATCAATATATACCAAGATTATACATTCTATATATTCCCCATTCTGAAGGAGGTATGGGCCTCCTCGAAATTGATTACATGTATAGATCTGCAGTTGCAGGGGGAATGCATACATATTTGCTGCCCTCACAAGACCCGACCATAGTGAAAGTTTTGAAACATGAGGAGAATAAGTCTAAGATGACTTCTCTACTTAGTTTAGCAGAAGCATATCAGTGTCAAGTGGGAATGGAAATCAAACCAGAAGTAGTTAAAAATCAGGCAGCAACAGAATGTGCCAAAAAAAAAAAAGAAAGAATATAATATGAAGGATCAGATGAGAAGGCAAGAAATGTGGAAAATGCATAAATACAGTTGCAAGTAGAGAAAACTCCTGGAACAGCCTCATGTCGATCAGGGTCTAACGCAGGAATGGTTAAGGAGAGGTGAATTTAAGCCAAAAGATGAAAGGTTAATATTGGCAGTCCAGGATAGTGGACAACGTACACATAGGTTTACCAAATCCAATGAACCTGTCAGAGAAACAGAATTAGAAACAGTCGCACATCTTGTTCCTGTTTGTGATATACTAAGGGCAGAAGGACTGTATACTGAAAGGTATAATAATGTGGCAAAACTGTTGCACTGCAGATTGTGTAAACATTGTAATACTGAAGTTGCTGAAAAACATTGGAAAGATAAGCCACAAAGCATCATAGAAAATAATGTTTATATCACATGGGATCATCCATTACCAACAGTTCAAACGACAGATGCTGACCAACACCTCAGCTACCATCTGCCTGTCTGTGCTAACATACCTCAGCTACCATGTCTGTCTGTGCTAACAGACCTCAGCTACCATCTGTCTGTCTGTCTGTGCTTACAGACCTCAGCTACCATCTGTCTGTCTGTGCTAACAGACCTCAGCTACCATCTGTCTGTCTGTGCTAACAGACCTCAGCTGCCATCTGTCTGTCTGTGCTAACAGACCTCAGCTACCATCTGTCTGTCTGTGCTAACAGACCTCAGCTACCATCTGTCTGTCTGTGCTAACAGACCTCAGCTGCCATCTGTCTGTCTGTGCTAACAGACCTCAGCTACCATCTGTCTGTCTGTGCTAACAGACCTCAGCTACCATCTGTCTGTCTGTGCTAACAGACCTCAGATACCATCTCTCTGTCTGTGCTAACAGACCTCAGCTACCATCTGTCTGTCTGTGCTAACAGACCTCAGCTACCATCTGTCTGTCTGTGTTTGCAGACCTCAGCTACCATCTGTCTGTCTGTGCTAACAGACCTCAGCTACCATCTGTCTGTCTGTGCTAACAGACCTCAGCTACCATCTGTCTGTCTGTGCTAACAGACCTCAGCTACCATCTGTCTGTCTGTGTTTGCAGACCTCAGCTACCATCTGTCTGTCTGTGCTAACAGGCCTCAGCTACCATCTGTCTGTCTGTGCTAACAGACCTCAGCTACCATCTGTCTGTCTGTGCTAACATACCTCAGATACCATCTGTCTGTCTGTGCTAACAGACCTCAGATACCATCTGTCTGTCTGTGCTAACAGACCTCAGATACCATCTGTCTGTCTGTGCTAACAGACCTCAGCTAGTATCTGTCAATCCACGCAGACAGTGTTTTCAAGTGTCTTGTAACAGTTCTCTCTCTATTTTCTATGGCTAAACTTATTTTTCTGTCATTCACAAAGTGGTTGATCCTCTTCCTTATGGTTTGTCTGAAGCTGATGACAGACACATTAAAGGGAACATGTCCCAGAACTGACACCAGGGACATCCCGCTGATTACCACTCTTTCTGTTGACAGCAGCCATTCACTGCTGACCTCTGCATTTTTCCCTATAGCCACTCTTTTGGGTATTTGAACATTTTCTCTTGCTCATGCATAGGCTTTGCTTTCCTTTCAGGCCTTTTGTGCAAAACCAAACCGCAAACCTTAAGAAAGTCTAAGTAACTGTTAACCAGTTGTTACACCTATCCCTGACATGACCTAGGTGCCATGTCTAATTCTGAATTTTCTTACTTATTTTATTGAATCACTTGTACTGCACACTTGACACAACAGGGAAACCAGATGGAGTACAGCTTTGATAGGCAAACTTTCTTTTCACAGGTAAAATAACACTGCAGAGACCACCCCTCATTTAAAAGCCTGTTTGTTTTACAAAAGCCTCCACACTGACTCACACCACTTGCACCAGTGTTAAAAGCCACATTAGGAAAGAACTCTGAGCACTTCTCAAAAAAATTCTAAATCACAGTATTAAACCTCTCTGGAATGAACCAGTAGTGATTGTATATACATTAAGTGTGTAAATATATATATATATATATATATATATATATATATATATATATATATACATATATATATATATATATATATATATATATATATATATGGGTCTACTTTGTTTTGTTGAATCTTATTTCACTGAATTTCATTTCACCCCTACCAGTTTGCTGAAAACTCAAATTACTGACAACTCATTTAACTGAATCTCATTTCACTGAACTGCAGTTATTATATATGGCACTGTGTAGAGTACTCTAAGGCAAGTAAAAGGTATATTTAAATACCAGAATTCTATGCTTTCCTGTCCCACAATAAACCAGACATACTAGCAGCAACTGAAACCTGGCTGAACCCATACATAAAGGATACTGAATTCCTTCCCCCAGGTTATGCCTGCCTTCGGGCTGACAGACCCCACAGAAGAGGAAGACGCATTCCTTTAATGTTCCCCAGTACTCTCACCAAAGTCTCATACACTAAATCCACTCCTCAATTTGCAAAGGCAAAATTACTCATATCATTTCTCAAACTAAACAACACTCTAAATCTCTCTGTGTAACCACCATATACATCCCCCAGGCAACAATATTTTCCTTCTAGAATATATTCTCGCCTGGATATCAGGTAATATTAATAATGAAACAATCATCCTAGGGGATGTAAGTATAAATTGGTTAGACTTCTACAGCCATTCTCCATCACCTAATATCAACCTGTACAACTTTACACAAATGGTTACAGATAACTAGACCCAACAAAAACAAAGACAGTGGCTCAGTTCTAGACTGGATACTAGTCTCCAATCCCAGCAAAATGTCAATAGCAGGTACCCTCCCCTGTAGTATTAGTCACCACCTTCCAGCTTACATAATCCAACAAACCACCTTAATACCTTCCCAACACCAATATAAACAATCAAGAAACTTAAGTAATGTTAACCCCACAATCTTTAATGGATGCCTACAAGAGATAAACTGGAATATTCTAAACCTCCTACCACTTGATGGAGCTGTCGAGTTGTTCAACTCCACCTTTCTAACTATCCTCAACAATCTAGCCCTCCATCTAGCACTCCATCTGGCTTACTAGAACCACCAAGCAAATTATGAATACGAGAGACAAAATATGGAAAAATGGCAAAAGCATCGCAATCCCACTGACCTCTTACAATTCAGACAGCTCTGTAACCAAGTAAAACACCTAACAGTCTCACTGACCTTTTACAATTCAGACAGCTCCATAACCAAGTAAAACACCTAACAGTCTCACTGACCTCTTACAATTCAGACAGCTCCATAACCAAGTAAAACACCTAACAATCTCACTGACCTCTTACAATTCAGACAGCTCTGTAACCAAGTAAAACACCTAACAGTCTCACTGACCTCTTACAATTCAGACAGCTCCATAACCAAGTAAAACACCTAACAGTCTCACTGACCTCTTACAATTCAGACAGCTCTGTAACCAAGTAAAACACCTAACAGTCTCACTGACCTCTTACAATTCAGACAGCTCCATAACCAATTAAAACACCTAACAGTCTCACTGACCTCTTACAATTCAGACAGCTCCATAACCAAGTAAAACACCTAACAATCCCACTGACCTCTTACAATTCAGACAGCTCCATAACCAAGTAAAACACCTAACAATCTCACTGACCTCTTACAATTCAGACAGCTCTGTAACCAAGTAAAACACCTAACAGTCTCACTGACCTCTTACAATTCAGACAGCTCCATAACCAAGTAAAACACCTAACAGTCTCACTGACCTCTTACAATTCAGACAGCTCTGTAACCAAGTAAAACACCTAACAGTCTCACTGACCTCTTACAATTCAGACAGCTCCATAACCAAGTAAAACACCTAACAATCCCACTGACCTCTTACAATTCAGACAGCTCTGTAACCAAGTAAAACACCTAACAGTCTCACTGACCTCTTACAATTCAGACAGCTCTGTAACCAAGTAAAACACCTAACAATCTCACTGACCTCTTACAATTCAGACAGCTTTGTAACCAAGTAAAACACCTAACAATCCCACTGACCTCTTACAATTCAGACAGCTCTGTAACCAAGTAAAACACCTAACAATCCCACTGACCTCTTACAATTCAGACAGCTCTGTAACCAAGTAAAACACCTAACAGTCTCACTGACCTCTTACAATTCAGACAGCTCTGTAACCAAGTAAAGCACCTAACAATCCCACTGACCTCTTACAATTCAGACAGCTCTGTAACCAAGTAAAACACCTAACAGTCTCACTGACCTCTTACAATTCAGACAGCTCTGTAACCAAGTAAAACACCTAACAGTCTCACTGACCTCTTACAATTCAGACAGCTCTGTAACCAAGTAAAACACCTAACAATCCCACTGACCTCTTACAATTCAGACAGCTCCGTAACCAAGTAAAACACCTAACAGTCTCACTGACCTCTTACAATTCAGACAGCTCCATAACCAAGTAAAACACCTAACAGTCTCACTGACCTCTTACAATTCAGACAGCTCCATAACCAAGTAAAACACTTAACAGTCTCACTGACCTCTTACAATTCAGACAGCTCTGTAACCAAGTAAAACACCTAACAGTCTCACTGACCTTTTACAATTCAGACAGCTCTGTAACCAAGTAAAACACCTAACAGTCTCACTGACCTCTTACAATTCAGACAGCTCCATAACCAAGTAAAGCACCTAACAGTCTCACTGACCTCTTACAATTCAGACAGCTCTGTAACCAAGTAAAGCACATAACAGTCTCACTGACCTCTTACAATTCAGACAGCTCTGTAACCAAGTAAAGCACCTAACAGTCTCACTGACCTCTTACAATTCAGACAGCTCTGTAACCAAGTAAAACACCTAACAGTCTCACTGACCTCTTACAATTCAGACAGCTCCATAACCAAGTAAAACACCTAACAATCTCACTGACCTCTTACAATTCAGACAGCTCTGTAACCAAGTAAAACACCTAACAGTCTCACTGACCTCTTACAATTCAGACAGCTCTGTAACCAAGTAAAACACCTAACAATCCCACTGACCTCTTACAATTCAGACAGCTCTGTAACCAAGTAAAACACCTAACAATCTCACTGACCTCTTACAATTCAGACAGCTCTGTAACCAAGTAAAACACCTAACAATCTCACTGACCTCTTACAATTCAGACAGCTCTGTAACCAAGTAAAACACCTAACAATCCCACTGACCTCTTACAATTCAGACAGCTCTGTAACGAAGTAAAACACCTAACAATCCCACTGACCTCTTACAATTCAGACAGCTCTGTAACCAAGTAAAACACCTAACAATCTCACTGACCTCTTACAATTCAGACAGCTCTGTAACCAAGTAAAACACCTAACAGTCTCACTGACTTCTTACAATTCAGACAGCTCTGTAACCAAGTAAAACACCTAACAATCTCACTGACCTCTTACAATTCAGACAGCTCTGTAACCAAGTAAAACACCTAACAGTCTCACTGACTTCTTACAATTCAGACAGCTCTGTAACCAAGTAAAACACCTAACAGTCTCACTGACTTCTTACAATTCAGACAGCTCTGTAACCAAGTAAACTGCCTAATCATTAATGATAGAAAACAATACTACCTAAACCTCCAAAGCAATTACAAACAAAACCCTAAGAAATTTTAGAAGTTCATTACATCTCTGATTAACCCTGGTACAACAAACAACCCCTACCCTTTCCCTGAAAAACCAGCCAGTGAAACAGCCACACACTCCAACTCATATTTCATCAACACAATAGCCACACTCACCTCCACTTTCCCTCAAATTGACACCACCAACAACCATCTTCCTTCATCTCCTTCCCCCCAGGTAGCACCCCCCAACTCTACTACCTTTTCTTTCTCCCCCATCCCCATCACCACCATTACAAAACTTCTCCTTAGACCGAATCCAAGCTGCTATGCCCCCGACAACTTACCCCCAGAATATCTTCAGACGGCAGCAAGATCTATTACCTAACCTATCAGTATACTTCTCAGTAGATCTCTCCAAGAGTCGTACATTCCCACAATATGGAAAAAGGCATATGTTCTTCCACTCCACAAAGGAAGTAACAACATGGATACTTCTAATTTTAGGTCCATTGCAATTCTTTCCCCTCTCTCCAAAATCCTCAAGAAATGTATTCCTTTATCAACTTTTAAACCACATACAACTAAACAATCTCCTCTCTCCAACTGAGGATGGCTTTAGACATGGTCACAGCACCACTACTGCCCTTATTTCTTTTATGGACACCATCAATCAAGCCAGAAACGATGGTAAATTTGTATCCTCCCTCTTTCTCGACCTATCAAAAGCCTTCTATATGGTCTCCCACCCTCTGCTTCTCAACAAACTTTCCACCCTGGGGATCTCTCCAACATCTCTAAACTGGTTCAAAAATTACCTGAGTCACAGACAACAATCCACTATTTGGCACAACTCCTTCACTCCTTCTCCCCATTTCTTAACTCCACCACAGGAGTCCCCCAGGGTTCCATATTAAGTCCCCTTTTATTCAGCATTTTTATAAATGACTTCCATACCCACCTTTCACATGCATCTGTTGTACAATATTAAGACGATTCTACCATTATTTTCTCTGCTAAAATGCAGAGGTCAGCAGTGAATGGCTGCTGTCAACAGAAAGAGAGGTAATCAGCAGGATGTCCCTGGTGTCAGTTCTGGGACATGTTCCCTTTAATGTGTTTGTCATTAGCTTCAGACAAACCATAAGGAAGAGGATCAACCACTTTGTGAATGACAGAAAAATAAGTTTAGCCATAGAAAATAGAGAGAACTATTTTCTATGGCTAAACTTATTTTTGAGAATGAATGGTGCATACATAATAATGTACAATAAATGTAATGGTGACACACAAAAGATATGTACATGTGAGTATAGGTGAGTATAGGTGAGCATAACAACTAGCCCCCCACTTAGTTTGAGTACATATTGTTTTCTGGAGAGAGTTAGTTATTGATGTTGTAACTATGCATGTTATTGTTTAAAATGTATTGTTTTGGTAAAATACAATATAAAACAAACAAGGTGGGGGCTATGCCCCCCACACCCCCCAATGCGGGGGGCTGTGCTCCTCACACTCCCCCTAACTATATATACTAACTCCAGGATCGCACTACAGTGGGGAAAAGGGCATATGCCTTTTACTTGCCTTACAACACTCTACACAGTGCCATATATACTAAGTTCAGTTCAGTGAAATGAGTTTTCAGTAATTTGTGTTTTTAGCGATGTGGTCGGGGTGATATGAAATTCAGTGAAATGAGATTCAACGAAACAAAGTAGACCTATATATGTACATATATAGGGTTATGTTCATTTGTTAGTTCACTTTATTGACAAAGAAAAAGGGTGGTTCATTTAATCTAAAACTCATTTGATTGAAAATGTGATTGGCACTTATTACATTGATAAGTGTGAAATGGTACAGAAAATGACTGTGGGTGTGGCTTTGCATGGCAGACATTACAGTGCAGATTGGTGTTGATCGGTAGTTTTACCATGATAATTCCCTGTGTTATGTTGTTCAACTGTGTTTAGAAGTTTAAGTATGTGCACCAGTAATGATTCAGGGTGTAAGAAGCACATTTACTTGTGTTCATATTGCAATTATGGAGTTGGTTATATTTATGTTAGGGAGTGTGGGGGCAAAGTCCTCCACATCAGTGGTTGTAGTGGGACTTTCACCCCTGCAAAATGCTTTTGGAGGTATATTTGTAATTGTCAATTAAATGATTGTTGATCAAATTTAGTGTAAATCAAATGCAATTTAGTATGGATGGCACAGTGGTGCAGCGGTAGCATTGTTGCCTCACAGCAAGAGGTTCTCCAGTTCGATTCTCAGCTGGGGTGCCTTCTGTGCGGAGTCTGCATGTCCTCCCTGTGTTTGTGTGGGTTTCCTTCGGGTGCTCTGGTTTCCTCCCACATTACAAAGACATGCATCTGGAGCCTTTCTCCCTGGGCTTCTGCTGAAAATTGGCTTTGTTCCAAGTTGGACTTTCCTGGTTAACAAATGTTAAATTAAATAAATAAATTTAGATTAAATTAATCACTACTGTTTCTTGCCAATTTAGTGAAACAGTGATGTAGTTTCTAATCATCTGTAGATATCCATATCTCTGTGTATGTATATATATATATATATATATATATATATATATATCATGCACACATATAGATGCCTACATGATGTTCAAGATTTTTACTATTCTGACAAATGTCAACTATTGGGCTTATTTTCCATTCACTACCACTTTATAAGAGACAGGTTATGCTTACAGTGCAAAGCTTTGCACATGGAGAGTAATAATCTTGCTGTGTTTGTAGTTAACTTATTCTGAAAGATCATTATGTAATACTAATTTACATCACCATCTTAATTCTTGAAGCACTGTAAAACATCTGAAATTCACTTCCTACAACATTGCTCATGTATGGAATGAACTCCCAATAAATATAAGTGGCTCCACCTCTATGAATACATTTAAGGTGTCACTTGATTCATAGGTTCAAAGGTTCATAGGTTCATAGAAGATTACTAGGCTAATAGCGCAAGAGTCCTTACACACCTAGCCAGTTTTACCCAGATTTTACCCAATTTTCTATCCCTAGGGGAAAGATAACAATGGTCAGCAAGCAGGGTTTTGACTATTTTTATAGATTGCCTCTGCCCATAAAGGACATGGGCACCACCCCAAGAGTGAATTTGTTATGTCTGATCCATTGGTCCAGATTGAGTTTGAAGATGGTCAGGCAAGGGCTCTGCTTCATGTGAATAGGAAGCCTGTTCCAGTGGGGGTAATCTCTCTGACATATATCTGTCTCTCCAGCAAGATCTATTCATTTCAGAGGTCATGTTTAGATCTTTGGAACGGGTAATTCTCATGCAGCTAGTTTTGTGACTATGCAACATTTCCATCAGGGCTAGGCAAGAGACTGGCTTGTACGTCAGGCATAGATCACCCCTCAGTAATTGGTAGGAAACTGAATACAGGAATAGGGCTTTTAATCAGTCCACATATAACATGTTGGTTATACCCTGTATTTTTTGGGTGAGAAACCTCTAAGGACACTCCAAGTGTTGCAGGTGCCCTGAGAGGTACATGCTAAAGGGTAGGTTGTACTTGATTATTGGTCTGATGACGGCCGAGTACAGTGGTACTTTGACATCCTTAGATCTGAATGCCACACCCTTACTTATAAGCTGAGCCACAAAGAAGGATTTTCTCACCACTGTGGACAGATGGTGATCAAAACTCATCTGAGTACTTAGATCAGTCATCACTGGGTCCACTCTTGAGAGGGGGGGGTGCTATTAATGTTGTTATTTGCAAGGGTATTTGATTTCCTCAAGTTATTTTGTGCTTCTCTGCATTTAGTTTGAGGCCATGGCTCTGATACCAATCATTAGTCTGCATTAGACCTTTCTGTAGGATATCAAAATCATTTGGGGAGTCAGTGATTGCCCCCAGCTTGCAGTCATCAGCAAACCTGGTCATCCAAAGGTCATCTACATTTGCCTTGACATCTGAGATGTATATCCCAAACAGGAAGGGGCTCAGCACTGAGCCCTGTGGTACTCCACTAGTGAATCGCCTCTTGCTGCATGTGAATTCCCACACTATAACAACATATGTCCTATCTGTGAGACATTTGGATATCCATCTAGTGACATAGAGATTTATGCCCAATTTTGTGAGTTTATCTATAATACCTGAGTGGGGTATTGTGTCAAATGCTTTGACCAGGTCAAGGTAGGTGACATGCAATGTCTTGTTCTCATCAATGGCCTTGGTGACCTCCCCAAAGAAGTCCACCAGACTGAGCAGCAGGACCTGCCTTTGATGAAGCCGAACTGGGTTGAGTCTAGAGTTTCGAGATTTCCAGTGTCATTGTTAATCAGGTCCACAATTATCCTTTCCATAGCCTTGCATATGAGGCTAGTAAGATGTAAGACTTATGATTCAGTAGTTTTTTTGGTCAGTTGATGGTCCCCCCTTGTGTAAAAGTATTACGGTTGCTGTCCTCCACTCTACTGGGACTAAGTCTCTCTGTAGACTGTGGTGGTATAGAGATCTGAGTGGGTCTGCTAGATCATGTTTCAAGTTATTTAATAGGCACCCTGGGATTCCATCAGGGCCCACTGATGCTGTGTGTCTGGCTTTAGAGAATGCAGTGATGACCTGTTCCTTTGTGATAGCAGGCAACGGAATGGTAATGGGTGCTTCATGTGGACTGACCGGAGGGGATGAAGAGGTGAAACTTGAGCTGAATTTATCTGCCAGGAGGTTTGCTGTTTCTTCTGGCTGAGTATAGTTAGTGCCATCTACAGCAAACTCAGCACATTACTGAGGACTTCCCTTAAGATTTGGACATAACTAAAAATGCTCTGTGGGTATTCTTTGCTTGGGAGGCTATTTTAGTCTTGTATTTAGATTTGAAGACTTGACTAGTTCCATGATTTGCCTGTTGAGGCTAATGAGAGATTTTTTTCTGTGATGTGCACCCTCCCACTTACTTCTAGATAGGAATTTCCTCCTGTTGTTGTATAGTCTACTTACACCAGGGGCTTCACCAGAGCGACTTGTTTTTCCGGCCAGACCTGGGTTTAGTTTGGATAGGTACTGCTGTTTCTATGCAGTTGTTTAAGTGATTGTACAGGGCATTCATGTATACCTTTGCATAGGCATCTGTGTTTTCAGGGTTAGGGGAGCTTTAAATATACCTTTGATATCACTTAATAGAAGGCAATTTGCCTTGGAAAAATTATTTAGGGTTTTAGGGTTTGATGGGGTGGGGTGGGGGGGTTCTATCATTACATTCTTGGATTGTCCATTTAATATACTCTGTATGTATGAAGTCTGTGTTCTAACATGGCCACTGGTCTGAACACAGGTGTACCTTGAACTATAAACTACAGGAGATCTACATATCTATCTATCTATCTATCTATCTATCTATCTATCTATCTATCTATCTATCTATCTATCTATCTATCTATCTATGTCATCATCATCAACTTCTTTCAGCTGTTCCCATTAGGGGTTGCCACAGCAGATCACCTGTTTCCATTTCTTCCTGTCCTCTGCATCTTGCTCTGTCACACCAACCACCTGCATGTCCTCTCTCACCACATCCATAAACCTTATCTTAGGCCTTCCTCTTTTCCTGTTACCTGGTAGCTTCATCCTTAGCATCTTTTTTCCCAATATACTCAGCATCCTTTTTTATATCTATCTATATATGTGTATATATATATATATATATATATATATATATATATATATATATATATATATATATATTTATATATATGTATCAGAAAGCAGGAGGCATTCCGGGATTACTTCACCAATAATTTGCTAATGCCCCCTTAGCTGTCCAGTCTTAAAATGCTTAAGTTCTTTTTAATGTCTGTCAGTCCATTGAAAGAAATTCCATGGCCACTGAGTCCCATGATCATTCATGCCTTCCTAAAAACCTCACTCAGGCCACACCTCCTTTATCCATGATGGCCATACTAGTAGATCTCAAAGTAAATTTCTTGATATCCATTTAATCATGTAGTTGATATTTAAAGGAAGATATTGAGTTGCACTGATTAACATACAGTGGAAGTTTATTCTAGAGGTTTGGGAGGCACTGGGTTATAAACCTCTCCCACCACAGTGTTTTATTTATCTGTTGGTGAAGATTTAAGTCCCTAGTTCTAGTATTGGAGGTGATACTAGATTTGCAGAGAAACAGAAGGTGCAGGAGAATTGGGTCTCTAGTGGTGTGGTAAGCGATACCGAGATCTCTCCTCAAAAGTCTGTAAGACACTGAATAAAGGGATATAGCTTCCAGTTTCCCTTGGTACCTTAGGAACTTTCAGCCTGTGATATTTTTGCTTAGTAACCTCTTGTGTCTAATTGTTTGATATGTTTAGCGAGATACACCCCAAAGGTTGTGTTGTACTTGATAAGTGACCTGATCAATGCCGCATATAAATGAGTAGTTACCTCTTTAGACCTTGATGGTATCCATGTGGCACATAGATGGGGCTACATAAAAGATTTTTTAGCAACCACTGTCACCTGATTGTCAAAAGATACAGAGCTTTTAACCCAAATACCTAGTCCCCTGACTATATTTTCATTTTATATAGGTGTGTTGTCTAATGCAATATGATGAGGGGGAGGGGTTGTCTTCCAAAGTGATAATACTACAGTTTTTAATATTTTGTTTGAGCTCATTTTTAGTACACAAAGAGTTTACTGAGGAGAGTTCATTCCGGAGGGTTTGGATGTATAAAAACAACCCCCATAACCCAAATTATACATTGTTTCCACTAGTGCCTTTACTGGTGTTGTTATTTTACTGGTCTCTCATTCTCTTGATATATATTTTTATGCACGCGTGTATGTATGTACATACATATGTATTTAACAGGAATGCGAACTGGCCCGCGAAACCTTTTCAGTTACAACAATGGCACAAGGGTGCAGATGGTTATATCGTTTGCATTGGTTTGTCAGTGTTAAAATACATTGTTAAAAATGTGTTGGGAGTTCAAAATCTCAGTTTTAGTTTATATTTATATGAATTTTACATTAGTCACATTGCTTACATTTAATTATAGTCGCGGTGGTGCAGCGGTAGCGTTGTCGCCTCACAGCAAGAGGTTCTCCCGTTTGATTCTCGGCTGGAGTGCCTTCTGTGTGGTGTCTGCATGTCTTTCCCATGGTTGGGGGGCATTCGAAAGACATGTGTGAATGGGAGTGCCTTCGTTTAAGGTTGGGCGTCAGGCTGGCATCTGTAAAAATCTACTGCCAATCATTAGCGGACCGGAGTTCCGCTGTGGCAAACCCTAACCGGGAAAAGCTGAAAGAAAAACAACAAACTGCTTACATTTAATTGTAGTACAATGCCTTGATACAGGTTGTAGAACATCACCACACAGTTGCCATTCCTAACAGATATCTAACTTCTTGTTTGTTGGCGGCATGATATTTGTAACCTTTACCATGTTTGGATCTGGTGACATTTCCCTCACTGGAAATATTGAAACTCAGCTACATGTCAAACTCACACTTCTGTTTAATAGAAATTCATTTTTGTTAAGCCTGTGAAGTATTTTTCTCAGCATATCATTACTAATTATATTTGGCAGAGCATAAAATCAGTATGATGATTCATTGAGAAAGAACCATAACACACTACTTTGCACACATCTGAAAAGAGCATTTCATTGGTAAGGGTACCAAATGAAGTTGCAAGCAGGTATGTCTGCCTTTGATTTTTTTGTAGGTTTGGCCGCGTGGCTGCGGTTTTAACATTGCGACTATCTCATTCATCATTTTATTCACTGAGGCATTAGAATCTATTAACATTTTGGTTAGTTTTTCATTACTTAAATTACTTTTGGCCTTATGCTCTTTACTTTCCCTTAGACTGTGTACATCTGCTCTCACTCAGTTCTATTTGAACATATACACACTTGTATGGCCTCTTAATGTTAGTGCCTGTTTTATGTCTTATTTCTGTGTTATATTGTAATGTAACTTTTACACACTGTTTCACTATGTTTTTATATCTTCCATTTCACGCAGTTTTCTTTTAGCTGGACATTGGCCTTTGTGTGGGTGCGATCTATCACAGCACACATAGAATAGCCCATTATTTTATCTGCTCTTTGTGGCAGGCTTATGGCTTGTAACCCAGTTTCAGGTTCTCAGTGTTTTATCCTTTTGACCCATCTTTGTCAGTCACTTATTTGTGTTTTGGTTTTGTAACCTACTGGTTTCTTCACCTGCATACTTGACATCACTAGTGATCTAGCAAAGTCAAGGAATTTTGTTTAGTATTAGAAATGACTCAGACAATGCCTTTCTCTAACTATTCCTGGCCTGCAAGTTTGAGCAATCTGTATCATCATGTCTTTACCAATGTCTCAGAATTCAGTTTCTTGCTAGTGGCCTTGGTTTTGTGTAATGCACAAATGTTGTTGCAAGTTCTTCATTTACTGCACTTCTGAACTTAAAACATTTCAAGTTGTTTTTCTTAGGCTAAAAGTGCTTGTGTGACTTCTTGCACATTTTAAAACATGCCATTGGAATCTGCCTTGGACGTATGTAGTTGATAAACCTTATATCCAGCCATATGTGGATTTTTAGCCATTCATTTGTAGCCATGTTTAATATAGTGGCATAGTTGTTGTACATTAACACACACCATTTTCCTTGTGGTATTGCCCAGCATGCACCACAGCCATAGTAAAATAAGGGGAAGTTCATGTATTTCAAGAAACATACCTCTTTAACATTTTACTCACCTCCTGGAGGATGTTGGCCTGTCTTTTGTGCTTTTTCACTCAAATGATATACTAAGCAGCCATCTGTGTTGTTGCTTTTGGATTTAAACATATTATTTTTAAGAGACTGAGCTCATGTTTTGTACCGTTTGTCTGAAGTTTACTACTGTGGTTGTAGGCTTTAGTGATAAACATACTAATGCCTTAACATTTTTATGAGTTTCATATGAGTTTATCTACAACACCCGAGTGGGGTATTGTGTCAAATAACTAAATAACTTGACCAGGTCAAGGTCGGCAGTTTGCACTGTCTTACCCTCATCCATGGTCTTGGTGACCTTTTCAAAGAAGTCCACCAGACTGAGTAGGCAGGACCTCCATTGACAAAGCCGAACTGGGTTGGGTCTAGAGTCTGTAGATTTCGTATGCAATTGTTAATCAGGTCCATGATTATTATCCTTCCTATAGCCTTGCATATGAGTCTAGTCAGACTTATGGGTGGGTAGTTTCCTGAGTCAGTTGATGATCCCCCTGTGCAGAGGGATGACTGTTGCTCTCCTTCTCTCTAATGGGACAAAGCCTGTCCGCAGATTGTGGTTAAATGGAGATCTGAGTGGGTCTGCTAGGTTATATTTCAAGCTATTTAATAAGCACCCTTTGATTCTACCAGGGCCCACTGATGCTATGTTTCTAGCTTTAGAGGGTGCAGTGACAACCTGTTGTTTTGTGATACCAGGCAATGGAATGGTAGAAGGTAGCTCATGGGGAGTGACTGGAGGTGATGAGGGAACGAAATCAGAGCTGAATTTATTAGCCAGTAGGTTTGGCTTTTCTATTGGCTGAGTATAGTTAGTGCCATCAACGGCTACCTCAGCACATTGTTGAAGGTTTCCCTTAAGATTTCGGACTTATCTAAAAATGCTTTGTGGTTATCCTTTACTTAGCAGGTTATTTTAGTCTTGTATCAGCTTCTGAATACTTGACTAGTTTGTGATTTCCCTGTTGAGACTAATGAGGGATATGTTTCTCTGTTTTGCACCCTCCCACTTACTTCTAGACAGGAATGTCTTCCTTCTGTTGTATAGTCTATTTATGCCAGGGGTTCACCAGGGTGGCTTGTTCTTATGGCTAGACCTGGGTTTAGTTCGGTCAGCTACTGCTGTTTCTATGCAAGTTTATGTGGTTTTACGGGGTAATTATTTATACTTCTGCATAGGCATCTGTGTTTTCAGGGTTAGGGGGAGCTTTAAAATTACCTATGCTATCACTTAATAGAAGGAAATTTGCCTTGGAAAAATTCTTTAGGGTATTAGGATTTGATGGGGGTTCTACTGTTACATTCTTGGGTTGTCCATTTAATATATTCTGCAAACATGAAGTCTATGTTCTAACATGGGTACTGGCCTGAACACAGGTATACCTTGAACTATGAACTGTAGGAGATGTACATATGTATATGTGTATATATCTATATGTATATGTGTATAAGTGTATGTAAACGTATAATCTATATGTATTCTATATCTGTGTATATATATATATATATATATATATATATATATATCAGAAAGGACTAGGTACTCCTGGATTGCTTCACCAATTAGTTACTAATGCCCCTTTATCTGGTCAGTCTTAAAATGCTCATGTGTTTTTTTGATGTCATAGAAATTCCATGGCCACTGAGTCCCATGACCATTCATGCCTTCCTAGTACCGTCCCTCAGGCCACACCTCCTTTCTCCATGATGGCCATACTAGTCGATCTCAAAGTAAATTTCTGTATATCCATCTAATCATGTAGTTGATATTTAAAGGAAGATATTGAGTTGCACTGATTAACATACAGTGGAAGTTTATTCTAGAGGTTTGGGAGGCACTGGGTTATAAACCTCTCCCACCACAGTGTTTTATTTATCTGTTGGTGAAGATTTAAGTCCCAAGTTCTAGTATTGGTGGCGATACTGAATTTGTAGAGAAACAGAAGTTGAAGGGCAATCAGGTCTGTAGTAGTGTGGTTAGTGGAACAGAGATCCCTCCTCAAAAGTCTGTAAGACACTGAATAAAGGGTTAGAGCTTCCAGTTTCCCATGGTAACTTAGGGACCTTAAGCCTGTGATATTTTTGGTTAGGAACCTCTGGTGTCTAATTGTTTGATATGTTTGGAAAGTTGCACCCCAAAGGTTGTGTTGTACTCGATAAGTGACCTGATCAATGCAGAGTATAAATGAGTAGCTACCTCTATAGACCTTGATGGTATCCCTGTGGCAGATAGCTGGGCTAAAGAAAAGGATTTTCTAACAAACATTGTCACATGATTGTCAAAAGATAGGGAGCTTTCAACCCAAATACCTAGTCCCCTGACTATATTTTAATTTTATATAGGTGTGTTGCCTATAGAATATGATGAGAGGGAGGGGTTGCCTTCCACAGTGATAATACTGCGTTTTTAGTATTTTGTTTTCGCCCATTTTTAGTGTACTAGGGAAAGGTCATTCTAGAGGGTTTGGGTGTATAAAAACAACCCCCACAAGTCAAATTATACATTGTTTCCATTAGTTCATATACTGATGTTATCTGTCATACTCTTGAGCTATATTTTTATGTACGAAAGCCATGTATGTATGTACGTATAAATGTGTGTACGCATGTATGTATGTACGTACGTATGTATGTATGTATGTGTGTACATAAATATGTAGTTAACAGGAGGGAGAACTGATCCATGAAACCTTTTCAGTCACAAGATTGGCACAATGGTGCAAATGGTTAAATTGTTTGCATTGGTTTGTCAGTGTTACAATACATTGTTACAAACATGTTGAGCTCCAAATATCGGTTTCAGGCTATGTTTATATGAACTTTACATTACTTACATTTCATTAGTAGTACACGACCTTGTTTCAGATTTGTACAACATCATCACATGGTTGCATTCCTAGCAGACATCTTACTTCCTGTTTGTTGGTGACATGATATTTGTAACCTTTACCATGTTTGGATCTGGTGACATTTCCCACACTGGAAATATCGAAACTCAGCTACATGTCAAATTCACACTTCTGTTTAATAGTAATTAATTTTTGTTGAGCCTGTGAAGTATCTTTCTCAGCATGTCATTACTAATTATATTTGGCAGAGCATAAAATCAGTATGATGATTCATTGAGAAAGAACCATAACACACTACTTTGCACACATCTGAAAAGAGCATTTCATTGGTAAGGGTACCAAACGAAGTTGCAAGCAGGTATCTCTGCCTTTGATTTTTTGTAGGTTTGGCCGTGTGGCTGTGGTTTTAACATTGCGACTATCTCATTCATCACTGTATTCACTGAGGCATTAGAATCTATTAACATTTTTGTTTGTTTTTCATTATTTAAATTACTTTTGGCCTTTTGCTGTTTAATTTCCCTTAGACTGTGTACATCTGCTCTCTCTCAGTTCTATTTGAACATATGCACACTTGTATGGCCTCTTAATGTTAGTGTCTGTTTTATGTCTTATTTCTGTGTTATATTCTAATGTAACTTTTACACACTGTTTCACTATGTTTTTATATCTTCCATTTCACGCAGTTTCCTTTTAGCTGGACATTGCCCTTTGTGTGGGTGCGATCTATCACAGCACTCATAGAATAGCCCATTATTTTCTCTGCTCTTTGTGGCAGGCTTATGGCTTGTAACCCAGTTTCATGTTCTCAGTGTTTTAACCTTTTGACCCATCTTTGTCACACTCTTGTTTTTGTTTTGTAACCTACTGGTTTCTTCACCTGCATACTTGACATCACTAGTGATCTAGCAAAGTTAATGAATTTTTTTAGCATTAGAAATGACTCAGACAATGCCTTTGTCTAACTATTCCTGGCTTGCAAGTTTGAGCATTCTGTATCATCATGTCTTTACCAATGTCTCAGAATTCAGTTTCTTGCTAGTAACCTTGATTTTGTGTAATGCACAAATGTTGTTTCATGTTTCATTTACTGCACGTCTGAACTTAAACATTTCAAGTTGTTTTTCTTAGGCTAAAAGTGAAGACTTCTTGGACATTTTAAAACATGCCATTGGAATCTGCCTTCGACTTATATAGTTGATAAACCTTATATCCAGCCATATGTGGATTTTTAGCCATTCATTTGTAGCCATGTTTAATATAGTGGCATAGTTGTACATTAACACACACCATTTTCATTGTGGTATTGCCCAGCATGCACCACGGCCATAGTAAAATAAGGGGAAGTTCATGTATTTCAAGAAACATACCTCTTTAACATTTTACTCACCTCCTGGAGGATGTTAGCCTGTCTTTTGTGCTCTTTCACTCAAATGATATACTAAGCAGCCATCTGTGTTGTTGCTTTTGGTTTAAACTTATTATTTTTAAGAGACAGCTCATGTTTTGTAGTGTTTGTCTGAAGTTCGCTGCTGTAGCTGTAGGCTTCAGTTATCAACATACTAATGCAACAGTGCTCCTGTAGCCTATCGCTCTGCTATTACACCTCCTAAATGTGTTAAAAGTTTAAGTACCGAGACTCCAATTAATTCCTACACCTGCTTTGCACCTACAGGATGAAGTGTTGTACATAAATTGTGTAAGCTGAAAAATATTTTTATGGAATGTTCTCATGTATATACTCTATTGCTTGTATACTATCTTTGATATGAGCATGTTTACTTATGTACTGCTTTTTCACCAGTTGTATAAGCTCCCAATAATATGTACTAAATGTTATTAATGTAAATGCTGTATTGTATGTGTAATGTCTTACATGTGGAACTTTTCCCCACGGGACTCCACTGAAAATGGTCACTTCTGTCCCAGTTAAATCATCCCGGTTAACAAATGAAAATAAATAAATAAATAATAACAATTTTCAGGAGTTTCACACTTTCAAAATTGTCTGATATTTTTTATTCTCATTACACTGTCATGTTTGAAAGCGAATCTTCTTATGTAAACCACATGCACTCTTTCTTCGATAGCGAATCTCTGCAGGACTGCAGCTTTGATAGGTAGGTTTTTACAGACATAATTTTAATTATGTTTTTTTTTTTTCAGTTGCATTTGTTTGTTAACTTGGTAAGTGAAATTGTTCTCATATCCTTTTCAGCCATGACTCAGACCACAAACAGTAAGGACAGTTTATAATAGTCATCATGTTGGAAGCAAAACAGAGCAGATGAAAGAAAAAGAAGCTAAAGCAGATATGAAGAAAACCTGTATACTTCTCGCAGACAGTAACCAGATGTCAGAATTGAACTCAGGACTTGGAGATATGGGGCCAAGATCTTTGTTGCTGAGCTACTGTACTGTAGGAATAGTATTGTAGAGACCATGTTTTATTTTCAAAAACGTATTTTACAGAAGTCACCACAGGGACAAGCAACTAGCCACACTATCAAAAACTGAGGGTGATGCTACTCAATGCTAGAAGTCTAAATCTCACAAATGCACTCACTCGAGGCACTCCTTAAAATGGAGACATCGATATCTGTGCAGTGACTGAGACCTGGTTCAAGGCTCCAGAGAGCACCCCTGCACTACCAGGCTATAACTCATACCACACTTTTCGGCCATGTAACCTGGACCGGAACACCAAAGGCGGAGGTGTGTCCATATTCATTAAGGATATCCACACCTCCAGGCTAGTTGCTCAGCATAATGCATCCGAGGTTATCCAAGTGCAACTAACTCTGGGCAAAACTGCAATCGAAATTGTAGCTTGCTACAGATCCCCACCATGCCCCTGGATTCCCACTCCTCTTTTCTTGATGTACTGGAAAATATTAGGGTTCAACCAAACACCCTAATAATGGGCGATTTCAACTACCCCACCATTAACTGGGAAAACTACTCATGTACCAACTCCTTTGCTCAACGCTTTCTGGAATTCATAAACTCCAATGCCCTGGATCAACTTATCCACACCCCCACCAGGGGCAACAATATCCTAGATCTAGTCATTTACCAATATGAGTGACCGGTGTTCCACACCTGAAGTCAACGCCTCATTGGTCTGATCCGACCATAAGCTAATTACCCTAGATATCCACATCCTGCCTCCACCCCCCCCCCCATTAAGGAAACCATGGTAAAATATTTCAACAAAGCCAACTTCATGCTTCTTAAGACAGAAGTGGTGAACTTCATGACACCCATGCAGATGGACAATACAGGTACGACTACTGAATCCTACACAATTGCATTTTATAAGCACTTACATGAGTGCATGGATCGTGCTATCCCAAACAGAACCAAGACACTATCCTCCAAAAAAAGGAAGCCAATCTGGTGGTCCCCTGCCATAAACAAACTGTACAACAGAAGAAAGAAACTCTTGCAAAAGAGAGTAAAATCCCATGAGTGGAGGAGCTTCCTGGTCAGCCTCAGTAAGAAGCTGCGATCCCTGATAAAATGCTCCAAAGCTAGTTACGAAAACAAAATCACCACTGATTCTAAAGACAACCACAAAGCATTCTATGGCTATGTCAAGAATCTCAATGGCAACACTCAGATCTGCTCTGAGTTACAACACAATGGCATTAAATATACAGACCCAACTGATATTGCCAACATCCTGGCAGATAGGTTCAGTGCTAACTTTACCCCCCTCTCACTCCCTAAACAGCCCATCTCTATACCGGAAGAATGCAAAGTTCCTGTAATCACGGCTGCACAGGTAAAAACCACACTCTCCAAAGCCAAGAATACAGCATCCATGGGACCAGACAACATCCCAGGTTGCATTCTACATGAACTACAGAATGAACTGGCACCCCACCTAAGTACCATGTTCAATCACAGCCTCACCTCAGGCTTTGTGCCTGCTGAATGGCGCACAGCAATGGTTATCCCACTCCACAAGGGTGGAGTCACCATGGACCCTTGGAACTACCGCCCCATTAGCCTGACAAGCCTGGTCTGCAAGGCCATGGAACGTATCATCATGGAACTTATAAACAAAGACATTGGTAATCTCCAAACTCTGGACCCCACCCAGTTTGGGTTTGTAAAAGGCAGGTCATGTCTCCTAAACCTGATAGACTTCTTTGAAGCAGTCACCAAAGCTGTAAACAAGGGTAAGGTGGTTCACACAGCCTATCTAGATCTTGCCAAGGCTTTCAACACCATCCCCCACTCTGAAATTATAGATAAACTCACTAAACTAGGTATAAATCCCTATGTCACAAGATGGGTTGCCAACTGGCTGACTGACAGAACCCACACTGTGAAAGTAGCAGACTCCAAATCCGACTTCAGACCAGGGACAAGTGGAGTACCACAGGGTTCAGTCCTGGGTCCTCTCCTGTTTGGTATCTACTTCTCTGAAGTACAGGCTAACACAGAAGGTCTTTGGCTAACGAAGTTTGCAGATGACTGCAAACTAGGAGCCATAACTGAAACTCCTAACAATGTGGACATCCTACAAAAGGGCCTCACTGAGACAGATGCCTGGTGTCAAAGCCATGGCCTCAAGCTCAATGCCAAAAAGTGCATTGTCATCCCCTTTGGTAAAAACTCTGTACCCATGAACTACAACATAGGCAGTAGTATACTTAACACCGAAAGTGTGATAAGAGACCTTGGGACACAGGTGGACAGTAGTCTCTCCTTTGATAATCACATCACCACAGTAGTCAGGAAATCCTTCTATGTGGCGCACCTCATCACAAAAGGTTTCTCATCCAGAAAAAAAGAGCAGTGTTCCCCTCTACTCATCACTCATTAGACCCATTATAGAGTACAACGCCCCTTTTGATATGTACCTCACAAGACATCTACAACAACTGGAAAGGCCACAGAAATACCTCACAAAGAGGATTACCGGCCTCAAACAGATGCCCTACGCAGATCGTCTCAAAAAACTCCAGCTTTACTCCGTCGCATATCGCCTACTCAGAGGTGATCTCTGCCTAACATACAAAGCTATGTCAAACCCAGAGCTGTTGGACATGCTCCACTTAAAGAAATCCCAATCCCTCCGAGCTACACGCTCTAGGGACCGAAACCTTGTCACCAGAATAAACAGAACATGCAGGAGGGATAAATTCCTGTCCCAGAGACTTCCCATACTCTGGAATAAGCTACCTATTTATATCAAACAAAGCTCCTCATTAGCACTCTTCAAGAAAAATCTTGATGATTGGATAGGAAATAGGAAATTCACCCCGGGGATCACCTCTGTGGCTCTGCTTGACAGTGGCACAGGAAAATAATTTTCTTGGGTGGCAAAAGCCAGGGTACCTTTCTGGCTGGGCCTGTATAGGCCCCAGGGCCGATAGCCTAGTACCTACCTATGAACCTATGAACCTATGAATCATTAAAAATCAAACTGTGAAAGATTGCATTTTTTTCAGAAGGAATTCTAATTGTTTTTATTTATTTATTTTGCATTTGTTGTCTGAGATAGTCCAACTGTGCCATCTACCCCTTTCCAGCCTTGGGAGGTAAGCTTCAAAATATAGATAGTCCACATAATAACATATAAGATAAAATATCAGACAAATATTTGTAGTATTAAAAATCAAGAAAACATGAAAAAAGAAAGAAATATGAAATATATATATATATATACATAACAAGAAATAATAAACATCTTTCAAATATCAATAGCATAAAGATTTCAAAACAACATAGTGAAAAAACTGATGCCGTGTACACGTGGTAATGTAATATATAATAAAAATCTTAGTGAGGGCTAAAAATAATAGCAACAGCATAGACTGATGATAATACTGGAAATATTCATGTAGAGCTTTGGTTTCAAGTAATTAGTAAAGTTTGGTTGTATGTCGCTATAGGGATGAAATGCAGGAAATGCTAAAAGTGTATACCGAGTCAAAACTGAGCGGAAATATGTAGCTGAGATATATAGGTGAAAGACGAAAAGTCTGGATGTTATTGTAGAATTAAAAAAGATAATATAAGAACAGAGTAAACAAATGGGCTTAATTAAGATTTGAAGAATGAAGGTTTTGTATTGTACTATAGAGTTTTGGTAGTAAGAAACATTAGTGTTATAGTGCTGAGTTTCTTTGTCTGGTAAGTATACACAAAAGCTAAACTGAGGTGTAGCTGAATCAGTGTGGCAAATCACTTGGCTGAAGCCATTTGGGGAATACCTGATTCTTTAATTTGGATTTGAATTCTGTTTGGTAGAAAATTCAACATTTTAGCAACATAGATAGAGAAAATACCGCGTTGGTGGTGCTGCGGTAGCGTTGTCGCCTCACAGTTAGACGTTGCCTGTTCGATTCTCAGTTAGAGCGTCTTCTGTGTGGTGACATGCATGAATGGGCGTTCCTTCGTTGAAGGTTGTGCGTTAGGCCTGGCAAGCCAGTACGTAAAAATGTACTGCCAATCATTAGCAGACCGGAGTTCCGCTGTGGCGACCCCTAACTGGGAAAAAGCCGAAAGACACAAACAAAAGATAGAGAAAATAGAGTATCTGTGTTGGTGGACTTTTATATTGTTAGTATGCTTTAGTTTTCAAATCTAAGCTGTCTGGATAAAGTATATCTTTGTCTTAACTTAGCTATACATGGACATTTAGCATAATTATAAAGGATGTTATGAACTGTTTTAAGTTGTGAGAGAGTAGGGTATTTTGTAGTTTTAGCCAGCCTAGATCTTAATTGCAGTGCAGAGATACCCACTGTTTTGGAGACAGGCTACAAATTTAGCTGTTTAAAATATGTTTGTTGTAGTCTTGTTATTTGGGTTTGGTGAATGTTTGCTGGGATAGTGGATACATCAGAACTCTCTGTAATGAACCACCAGTGATAAAATGCATACTAAGTTAGTATACACTTACTCTAGGAGGCATTAGGTATTCACTTTAATTACTGGGTTACCTTAACTGTGATCCTTCCTCATTAACCTCCGTGTCACATAAACTAAAGTACAAGTAAAAAAAAACTAACTTTCAGTGTCTGTAGTAAGAAGCCTTAACTATGGCATCTGCATTTTGGAGCACAGTTGTAAGTAAATACTGTGCTTTCTGTTGGTCATACCTGCACACTACCAAAGTGCTACGATAGGAATATCGGCTGACAATATTAAAGTGATGTTTAAGTGGGTTAGTTTCACGACAGCATACTAGCAATAGGGACTAAATCAAAAAACACAGCCACTATAGGACCAGACAACATCCCAGGCTGTTTCCTAAACAAACTAAAACATGAACTAGCATCACCATTAAGTACCCTAGTCAATCATAGCCTATCCACAGGCATTGTTCTTGCAGAATGGAGAACAGCAACAGTTATTCCCCTCCACAAAGGTGGCTTAGCAACAGACCTGGGGAATTATAGACCCAAAAGACTGACCAGCCTCATCTGTAAGGCCATGGAACGCATCATCATGGACCTCATAAATAAAGACATAGGTGACCTCCAAACCCTGGATCTGATGGCAGATCCTGCCTGTTAAACCTAGTGTACTTCTTCAAAAATTTGGCCAGGGCCATTGACGAGGGCAAATCTGTGCACACAGCATATCTCGACTTGGCAAAGGCCTTTGACACAGTCCCACACTTAGGCATTACCAATAAACATAGCAAACTGAATGTAAACCCCTTTGTTGTAAGATGGTTTACCAGCTGGCTCACAAACCACTCACAGACTATCATAGTTGGTGACTCCACATTAACCAGCAGACTTGTCTTTAGCGGGGTGTGGCAGGGGTCAGTGCTGGACCCCCTACTTTTTGGTATATACTTCTCAGAAGTTCAGGCCAAAACTAAGGGGCTGTGGCTGACCAAGTATGTGGAAGACTTCAAACTGGGTGCAATTACTGAATCCCCAAATTATGTCATTATATTTCAGGTGGGTCTTACGGAGACCAACATCTGGTGTCTTGGTCACGATCTCAAACTGAATGCAAAGAAATCCATCATCCTTCCCTTCAGTAAAAACAATGACCCTTCCCACTATCAAATTATCAACAATACCCTATGTACCAATGAACTGGTAATGAATCTGGGATCACAAGTAGACTCTGACCTTAACTTTGACCCCTATGTGTCTACTGTAGTAAGGAAGGCCTTCTACATAGCACACTTGATTCGCCTCTGGAGCAAAGGAAGTTTTAACCCCTCTATATTCATCATTAATCAGAGCCATAATTGAGTATAATACCCTTTTTTTACTGTACAAAGCACCTGCAGCAATTGGAGAGACCTCAGAGGTTTCTAACAAAGAATATCAAGGGACTTCAGCATGTGCTTTACACAGACTAACTAAAGTTCCTGTCACTATACTCTGTATCATATAGACTTCTTAGGGGAGACTTATGCCAGGCTTATAGAGCAATCTCCGACCCAAACCTAATGAATCTGCTGCACATCCATAAATCAAACGGGAGTATAGCTACCAGTTCGAGGGACCTAAATATGGCCTGTGACTTGAATAGGACATGCTGGAGGAACAGATTTGTCTCCCAGTGACTGCTGTGTCTTTGGAATAGGCTGCCAATTCATGTGAAGCAGAGCACCTCTATGACACTGTTCAAAAGGAACCTGGACAAGTGAATGGGGCACCATAAATTCTTACATGGGATCATGCCCACAACTCTCCTGGATACATGCAGTCATTACTAAATACAATCCTGGGTATTCACTAGAGTAACTATGGTATTACATTAGGCTGAATCGGCTAGGTATGCGCACACACACACACACACACACACACACACACACACACACACACACACACACACACACACACGCACACACACACCCTTACTTCTTACTTCCTGTTTGTTGGCGGCATGATATTTGTCACCTTTACCATGCTTGGATCTGGTGACATTTCCCTCACTGGAAATATTGAAACTCAGCTACATGTCAAATTCACACTTCTGTTTAATAGTAATTCATTTTCGTTGAGCCTGTGAAGTATCTTTCTCAGCGTGTCATTACTAATTATATTTGGCAGAGCATAAAATCAGTATGATGATTCATTGAGAAAGAACAATAACACACTACTTTGCACACATCTGAAAAGAGCATTTCATTGGTAAGGGTACCAAACAAAGTTGCAAGCAGGTATTTCTGCTTTTGATTTTTTTGTAGGTTTGGCCATGAGGCTGTGGTTTTAACATCGCGACTATCTCATTCATCACTGTATTCACTGAGGCATTAGAATCTATTAACATTTTGGTTAGTTTTTCATTATTTAAATTACTTTTGGCCTTATGCTCTTTACTTTCCCTTAGACTGTGTACATCTGCTCTCTCTCAGTTCTATTTGAACATATACATACTTGTATGGCCTCTTAATGTTAGTGCCTGTTTTATGTCTTATTTCTGTGTTATATTCTAATGTAACTTTTACACACTGTTTCACTATGTTTTTTATATCTTCCATTTCACGCAGTTTCCTTTTAGCTGGACATTGCCCTTTGTGTGGGTGCGATCTATCACAGCACTCATAGAATAGCCCATTATTTTCTCTGCTCTTTGTGGCAGGCTTATGGCTTGTAACCCAGTTTCATGTTCTCAGTGTTTTAACCTTTTGACCCATCTTTGTCACTCTCTTGTTTGTGTTTTGTAACCCACTGGTTTCTTCACCTGCATACTTGACATCACTAGTGATCTAGCAAAGTCAATTAATTTTTTTAGTATTAGAAATGACTCAGACAATGCCTTTCTCTAACTATTCCTGGCCTGCAGGTTTGAGCATTCTGTATCATCATGTCTTTACCAATGTCTCAGAATTCAGTTTCTTGCTAGTAACCTTGATTTTGTGTAATGCACAAATGTTGTTTCATGTTTCATTTACTGCACGTCTGAACTTAAACATTTGAAGTTGTTTTTCTTAGGCTAAAAGTGAAGACTTCTTGGACATTTTAAAACATGCCATTGGAATCTGTCTTGGACTTATGTAGTTGATAAACCTTATATCCAGCCATATGTGGATTTTTAGCCATTCATTTGTAGCCATGTTTAATATAGTGGCATAGTTGTACATTAACACACACCATTTTCATTGTGGTATTGCCCAGCATGCACCACAGCCATAGTAAAATAAGGGGAAGTTCAGGTATTTCAAGAAACATATCTCTTTAACATTTTACTCACCTCCTGGAGGATGTTAGCCTGTCTTTTGTGCTCTTTCACTCAAATGATATACTAAGCAGCCATCACTGTTGTTGCTTTTAGTTTAAACTTATTATTTTTAAGAGACAGCTCATGTTTTGTAGTGTTTGTTTGAAGTTCACTGCTGTAGCTGTAGGCTTCAGTTATCAACATACTAATGCAACAGTGCTCCTGTAGCCTATCGCTCTGCTATTACACCTCCTAAATGTGTTAAAAGTTTAAGTACCGAGACTCCAATTAATTCCTACACCTGCTTTGCACCTACTGGATGAAGTGTTGTACATAAATTGTGTAAGCTGAAAAATATTTTTATGGAATGTTCGCATGTATATACTCTGTATTGCTTGTATACTATCTTTGATATGAGCATGTTTACTTATGTACTGCTTTTTCACCAATTGTATAAGCTGCCAATAATATGTACTAGATGTTATTAATGTAAATTCTGTATTGTATGTGTAATGTCTTACATGTGGAACTTTTCTCCACGGGACTCCTCTGAAAGTGGGCACTTCTGTCCCAGTTAAATCATCCCGGTTAGCAAATGCAAATAAATAAATAAATAAATAAATAAAAAAAATTTTTCAGGAGTTTCACACTTTCAAAATTGTCTGATATTTTTTATTCTCATTACACTGTCATGTTTGAAAGCGAATCTTCTTACGTAAACCACATGCACTCTTTCCTCGATAGCGAATCTCTGCAGGACTGCAGCTTTGATAGGCAGGTTTTACAGACATAATTTTAATTATGTTTTTTTTTTTTCAGTTGCATTTGTTTGTTAACTTGGTAAGTGAAATTGTTCTCATATCCTTTTCAGCCATGACTCAGACCACAAACAGTAAGGACAGTTTATAATAGTCATCATGTTGGAAGCAAAACAGAGCAGATGAAACAAAAAGAAGCTAAAGCAGATATGAAGAAAACCTGTATACTTCTCGCAGACAGTAACCAGATGTCAGAATTGAACTCGGGACTTGGAGATATGGGGCCAGGATCTTTGTTGCTGAGCTACTGTACTATAGGAATAGTATTGTAGAGACCATGTTTTATTTTCAAAAACGTATTTTACAGAGGTGACCACAGGGACAAGCAATTAGCCACACCATCATTAAACAAACTGTAAAAGACTGCATTTTTTTCAGAAGGAATTCTGAATGTTTTTATTTATTTATTTTGCATTTGTTGTCTGAGATAGTCCAACTGTGCCATCTGCCCCTTTCCAGTAACGGCCTTGGGAGGTAAGCTTCAAAATATAGATAGACCACATACTAACATATAAGATAAAATATCAGACAAATATTTGTATTTTTAAAAATCAAGAAAACATGAAAAAAGAAAGAAATATGAAATATATATACATAACAAGAAATAATAAACATCTTTCAAATATCAATAGCATAAAGGTTTCAAAACAACATAGTGAAAAAACTGATGCCGTGTACACGTGGTAATGTAATATATAATAAAAATCTTAGTGAGGGCTAAAAATAATAGCAACAGCATAGACTGATGATAATACTGGAAATATTCATGTAGGGCTTTGGTTTCAAGTAATTAGTAAAGTTTGGTTGTATGTCGATATAAGGATGAAATACAGGAAATGTTAAAAGTGTATACCGAGTCAAAACTGAGCGGAAATATGTAGCTAAGATATATAGGTGAAAGGCGAAAAGTCTGGATGTTATCGTAGAATTAAACAAGATAATATAAGAACAGAGTAAACAAATGGGCTTAACAGATTTGAAGAATTAAGGTTTTGTATTGTATTATAGAGTTTTGGTAGTAAGAAACATTAGTGTTATAGTGCTGAGTTTCTTTGTCTGGTAAGTATACACAAAGGCTAAACTGAGGTGTAGCTGAATCAGTGTGGCAAATCACTCGGCTGAAGCCATTTGGAGAGTACCTGATTCTTTAATTTGGATTTGAATTCTGTTTGGTAGAAAATTCAACATTTTAGAAACTTAGAGAAAATAGAGTATCTGTGTTGGTGGACTTTTATATTGTTAGTATGCTTTAGTTTTCAAATCTAAGCTTTCTGGATAAAGTACATCTTTGTCTTAACTTAGCTATACATGGACATTTAGCATAATTATAAAGGATGCTATGAATTGTTTTAAGTTGTGAGAGAGTAGGGTATTTTGTAGTTTTAGTCAGCCTAGACCTTAACTGCAGTGCAGAGATACCCACTGTTTTGGAGACAGGCTGCAAATTTAGCTGTTTTAAAATGTTTGTTGTAGTCTTGTTATTTGGGTTTGGTGAATGTTTGCTGCAATAGTAGATACATCAGAACTCTCTGTAATGAGCCACCAGTGAGAAAATGCATACTAAGTTAGTATACACTTACTCTAGGAGGCATTAGGTATTCACTTTAATTACTGGGTCACCTTAACTGTGATCCTTCCTCATTAACCTCCGTGTCACATAAACTAAAGTACAAGTAAAAAAAGACTAACTTTCAGTTGATGTAGTAAGAAGCCTTAACTATGGCATCTACATTTTGGAGCACAGTTGTAAGTAAATATTCTGCTTTGTGTTGGTCATGCCTCTGCATTACCAAAGTACTACTATAGGAATATCGGCTGACAATATTAAAGTGATGTTTAAGTGGGTCAGTTTCAGGACAGCATACTAGCAATAGGAACTAAATCAAAAAACAAAGCTGCTATAGGACCAGACAACATCCCAGTCTGTTTTCTAAACAAACTAAAACATGAAATAGCATCACCATTAAGTACCCTAGTTAATCATAGCCTACCCACAGGATTGTTCTTGCAGAATGGAGAACAGCAACAGTTATTCCCCTCCACAATGGTGGCTTCGCAACAGACCTGGGGAATTATAGACCCAAAAGTCTGACCAGCCTCATCTGTAAGGCCATGGAACGTATCATCATGGACATCATAAATAAAGACATAGGTGACTTCCAAACCCTGGATATGATGGCAGATCCTGCCTGTTAAACCTAGTGTACGTCTTCAAAAATTTGGCCAGGGCCATTGACGAGGGCAAATCTGTGCACACAGACTATCTCAACTTGTCAAAGGCCTTTGACAGAATCCCACACTCAGGCATTACCGATAAACATAGCAAACTGAATGTAAACCCCTTTGTTGTAA
This sequence comes from Protopterus annectens, assembly GCF_019279795.1. Taxonomy (NCBI): domain Eukaryota; kingdom Metazoa; phylum Chordata; order Ceratodontiformes; family Protopteridae; genus Protopterus; species Protopterus annectens. The sequence continues at coordinate 52,320,667 of NC_056741.1, read as the reverse complement.
GATGGTTTGCCAGCTGGCTCACAAACCATTCACAGACTATCAAATTGGTGACTCCACATTAACCAGCAGACTTGTCTTTAACAGGGTGTGACAAGCGTCACTGCTGGGCTCCCTATGTTTTGGTATATACTTCTCAGAAGTTCAGGCCAGAACTAAGGGGCTGTGGCTGACCAGGTTTGCGGAAGACTTCAAACTGGGTGCAATTACTGAATCCCCAAATTATGTCATTATATTTCTGGAGGGTCTTACGCAGACCAGTGACTGGTGTCTTAGTCACGATCTCAAACTAAATGCAGAGAAATGCATCATCCTTCCCTTCAGTAAAAACAATGTCCCTTCCCATTATAAAATTATCAACAATACCCTATGTACCAATGAACTGGTAATTTGATCTGGGATTACAAGTAGACTGTGACTTTAACTTTGACCCCCATGTGTCTACTGTAATAAGGAAGGCCTTCTACATAGCACACTTGATTCACCCCGGGAACAAAGGAAGTTTTAACTCCTCTTTACTCATCAGTAATCAGGGCCGTAATTGAATATAATGCCCTTTTTTTACTGTACAAAGCACCTGCAGCAATTGGAGAGACCTCAGAGGTTTCTAACAAAGAATATCAAGGGACTTCAGCATGTGCCTTACACAGACCAACTAAAGTTCCTGTCACTATACTCTATATCATGTAGACTTCTTAGGGGAGACTTATGCCTGACTTATAGAGCAATCTCCGACCCAAACCTCATGAATCTGCTGCACATCTGTAAATCAAACCGGAGTACAGCTACCAGTTCCAGGGACCTAAATATGGCCTGTGACTTGAATAGGACATGCTGGAGGGACAGATTTGTCTCCCAGTGACTGCTTAATCTTTGGAATAGGCTGCCAAATCATGTGAAGCAGAGCTCCTCTATGACACTGTTCAAAAGGAACCTGGATGAGTGGATGAGGCACCATAAATTCTTACAGGGTAGAGTGCCCACAACTCTCCTGGATACGTGCTGTCATTACTAAATACAATCCTGGGTATTGACTAGAGTAACTATGGTATAACATTAGGATGAATCAGCTAGGTATGCACACACACACACACACACACACACACACACACACACACACACACACACACACACACACACACACATGAACAGACAGAGAGACACGCATGCACACCTGTTCTTCTCTCCATAGTACTAAGCCAAATATTCAGCTATTATTAGTGTTTTATTATAACTATGTAATGCCTTCCTTGACAATAACATTATTTCATTTCCTCTTTACCACTGCATTCTAGCATCAGGGGACTGAAATCCACATTTGAATTTTCTATTCTTATTTTCATATCCTATATTTCCCCACCTTATCCTACTTCCTTTAAATATCTCATGGTTGGTCTGTACTTGGTTTCCCTCCATGCCTTTACTGCTGTCACACTGTGATATTTTCTTTCTTTCTGCTAGCCTTACTTTTCCATGGTGCATCTCTGGCTTCTTACACTGTAATGCTACCTTACCTCCCACGCATTACCTTTAAACACTGTGGCACTAGCTTCTCATAACACACCTTCAGTTTCTTATGCTGCAGCAGTGTCTTCTCACACTGTAGTCCACCTTTTCACAATACAGGATTTGTTCTTACACTATTGTTCCACCTGATATGCAGTAGTACTGCTTTCCCATACTGTGGTATCATCTTAGCTCACTGTAACATTGCCACACTAGTACCACCTTTCCATACTGAGGCATCACGTTTCCACACTGTGATACTAGTATTTATACTGTATCTCTGTCTCACATCATGGCACCATTTTCTCATAATGTAATGCTACAAAGTCACACAGAGCTGCTTACAATTGGAGAGACTCTTCCTACAATGCAGAACCACCATCTCATACTGGGGCATTATCTTTTCATACCAGCATGCCATCTCATGGCACTAGGGCAGTCAGTGACTTGGCATATTGCAGCACCACATTCTGACACTGAAGCATCACCTTTTCACGCAGCGTCACTTACCTTTCCATGCTATAGAACCACCTGACTATGCTGTGATAAGTCTTTTCAGACTGGGGCAGTGTCTTATCATTTTGAGACACTGCAATGTCTTTCTTTTTTCTTTCTTAGATGGGAAAGTTGTTCTGAGGGCCTTTTTCAGCCATGATGTGGGCCAGAGGCAGTCAAGAATTCCAGTGCCAAATTAAATAGCTTGAACTACGCAACAAAGCCAAAAAAAACTTATCAAAACAGACAAAATCTCTTACTACCAAAATATACAGAATAAACATATAAACAACCCAAAAACATTCTGGACAGCAGTCAACTCTGTATTACAACCAGGGAAAACATCCACCCCCACTCCTAAAACAGTAAATAACCAAGACAATATCCCCACACAGTTCAACAAATTCTTTACAGAAACTATCCAAGTCTTTGCAAACAAGCAACCTAGCCCCAACAACCCCACTCCAACAAAAACACCCTTGCCACAAGAAACAGTAATCAATGGCCTCAACTTCAGCTTCAACCCAGTACCTACCAAGACCATACAAAAACTACTCCTAAAACACAAATTGACCATCCTAGCTGCTGATAAATTACTCACAGAATACCTTCAACTAGTCGCTGAAGCTATAGCCTATCCATCTCCATCCTAATAAACAGATCCATCTCCGAGTGTAAAGTACCCCAGCTTTGGAAAATATCTCATATAATTCCACTGCACAAAGGGGGTAGCTCTCTTGAACTCAATAACTATCGCCCTATAGCTATGCTATCCCCCTTATCAAAACTTCTCAAGAGAGTAGTACACATGCAATTGATGAAGTACCTCCTAGAAAACAAACTACTATCTGTGCAGTTACATAGCTTTAGACCCCTCCACAGCACCACCACAGCACTTACATCATTTACTAACACCGTCAATAATCACAGAAATAAAGGACTGCTCATATCTGCAACATTCTTAAATTTATCCAAAGCTTTTGACATGGTTAACCATGCAAAACTCCTTCACTCACTATCCACCCTAAACCTTAGCATTTCAGCTATTTCTTGGTTTAAGAGCTATCTAGATGGTAGGCAGCAAGCTGTAAAATGGCAAAACCAACTCTCTCCCTTATTGCCTGTCTTCCTAGGGGTTCCCAAGGCTACATCCTGGGTCCATTGCTCTAAACCCTATTTACTAACCAACTCCCAGCCAACATTCCCAAAGCCTCAATAGTGCAATATGCAGATGATACCACCATAATATACACAGCCAAGACACTAGACTTCCTCCTCTCCCAAACACAAGAATGCTTTTCCCTAGCCAAAACTTGGATCACTAATCAAAACTTCATTCGTAACCCACCTAAAACAAAATTACTCCTCTTTAGCTCCCACAGATCTATACCCCCTCAGATAGCTTTACAATCTCCTCAAATAACAATACCACCATCACCCCTACCAATCACACCAAGCTGATAGGGTTGGAAATTGACAATCACCTTAGGTTTGACTTACACATTTCCCTAACCATAAAAAAGTTGGTCTACTCTATCAATTCATAGATTAGTACTATGCTAACTGGCCTTGCGAGCCATTTTAAGCCTAGTAAATTATCCCTTGTGAGATTCAAACCCTGCACCTTGTGTTTGTAAGGCAAACACCTTAACCATTAGGCCACCCTTCTAACCCTCCTAATTGTTAATTAACAAACAATTTCTCTCCAACCACTCCAAAATAACAATAGCCAGGACACAGCTATTATCTACCTTACTCTATGACTCCAATGTGCTTACCAATCTCCGCAAAACTGACCTAAACAAACTTGACAGCTTTTATAATAAGATAGCTAGATTTGCTACAGGTTCATCCTTTAGAACACATCACTGTGAATGCCTCAAAGAACTCAGTTGGTTAGAACTCCCAATAATACTTCAATTCAATCAACTATCACTTGCATACAAATTATTACATCAATCAGACAACACCCCAGCTCTGCAACTACTACTTCAACCCTACACCACTACGAGAACCTTAAGATCTAGCACCCAAAACCTCCTTAAGGTTACCAAATTTAACAACGAGGCAGGAAAATCTGTCTACAGCCACTATATTTCTAAAATCTGGAACTCCCTTCCTGCCCATATAACAGGCAACAACTCCTCAACCTAGTTCAAAAAACTACTTAAAATTCACTTCGTGAATAACAGACTATGCTCCTGTATCACCCCTGGCTAGTACTTCAGTATTTTGCTATTATCAACCAAATTCATAGTTTAGCTACAGACCTATAATGTCCATAAATTCAGATGCATTGCCTTAACTTAAGACAGTAGGACTAATTGTACATCCAGCTCCTCTAGAGGTGAAAGAAATGTATTTCATGAATGTTGTCCAATTACTCTCTTCCATTTTGCTCTACTATGTCTCAAAGTAAGTACCATATGATTGTCATATACTAACATTTGTGTAGCCTGCCTTTTACTAATATTTAATGTATTTTCTATTAACTATAAAAATGTTTTCTCTTGGAGCTTTTCTCCCCGGGCCTCCACTGAAAATGGACTTACATCCAGTCGGACTCTCCCGGTTAACAAATGTAAAATAAAATAAATAAAAAAATAAAATAAAGTGCTTACAAAAGCTGATTGTGAAATGAGCACTATATAAAAGGAGATCATAATAAAATTATGAAAAGCTGAGGCACTACATTGAGACTTTGCACAAAAGTAACTCCTAGCCACTTCCCCCCCACAGCCAGCCAGATCCAGCACTCGGTGACCTAGGCAGTCACCTTGGGGGCCCACTAGCAGGGGTGGGTAGTGAACTGGATGGGGGGCTGCCACAAAAACTTCTACTTTAAGAATATAGCCTGCAGGTGTCCTTAAAGAGGAAAAGCAATTTCCAGATGCATTTTTTGTGGGTTTTAATGCCATTTCAATGAATGTGAATTTCAAGCACAGAGAAGCTTACTGTTCATGCTGAGCCTGTTTTCATTGTGAGATTGTATTGTTTTGTTTAGCAAACAGCTATCAGTGTTCATGCTATAAAATCTGAAATAAAACTTTTAAATATTTCTAATCATTGTAGAAGTAAAGAAGAAAATAGTCCGTACCCTGACAGGTCTGAACTGAGTTTATAGTAACTGAGGAGGAATAGCCATGTAATGGGACACTGGAATGGCTGGGGGGGGGGGGCCTGTTGATCCATTACCAGGGCTAGGACCCCACTTGGCAATGATCTGGCTCTGACACACACACACACACACACACACACACACACACACACACACACACACACACACACACACACACACACACACACACAATACATACATAAATGCACACATAAATGAGCACACATATTCGAATTGATTCATCTTCCTTATTATTGTACACATATACTTAACTGGGTTGAATGTTTTAAATTATACCCATTGGATAAGTCCAGCTTCCGATTTTTAGCCTTGAATAAACACACAAATGTAATTAAAAACAAAATACTATTACTTTTCTAAATTATTTTAACAACTACAAAAGAGAGAAACACTAATTTAGTATAGCAATTAACAAGTAATATATTAGAAAGGAGAAAGGACTAAGTAGCTGACCCCTTCCCTCAGAGCCGCATGCTCCAGGGATCTAAACCTTGTCATCACAATGAACAAAACATGCTGAAGGGATAGGTTCCTGACCCAGAGACTCCCCATACTCTGGAATAGACTGCCCATACATGTCAAGCAGAGCTCCTCCTTGGCCCTCTTCAAAAGGAACCTTGATGATTGGATGGGAGATAGTAAATTCACCCTGGGGATCACATCAGTCGCCCTGCTAGACAGGGATCCAGGGAAGTAAATATTGTGGGATGAAATATCCAGGGAATTGTTATGGCTAGGCTTGTATAGGCCCTAGGGCCGATAGCCTAGTAACAACCTATGAACTTATGAACCTATGAACCTAACAGCCAGCATGTATGTGGAACAATATATTTCTTCAAATGTTTATTTCTTTTACTCATCAGTAATCCTACCTTTATATGCATAAACACACGTTTTTTCTCTAAAAGTATTAAACCTAGTCAGTCAGCCTTTTATCCTACCTGACCCTCTCTTTGCCCATCTGGAATCTTGAAAATAAGCACTCTGACAAGTCCACTAGTCACTGAACTACACAGAGCTTTCTAACATTCCCACTGAAACACTGAACCAGCAACAAACTGTAAATAAATTCCAGCTTAACCAGTTAACCATGAGCTGAAATTATAAAGACAGATACACCTTACAGTACCAAGGATACAGGTGATAGAGTTGGCTGCAGCCTCTCCCCCTTTTGCATATAGCTCCAACACAAAAAACTGCAATATAAGATTACTGCAATCACTCCATATATCATTGAAGAACTCAATGGCAGACAAACTTCTGCATATGAAACTTTAGCCAAGAATACTACAGTTGAATGCTATGAAGAAGCAATGCTACTACTACTACTGCTACTGGGTTGGGAGGGTGGCCTAATGGTTAAGGTGTTTGCCTTACAAACAAAAGGTGCAGCATTTGAGTCTCACAAGGGATAATTGGCTAGGCATAAAATGGCTCGCAAGGGCAGTTAATCTAGTACTAATCTATGAACCTACTCACTGTTTTACTGTACCAATGGGCATTTGTTTTCACATGAATTCTGCTCCTGCCAAACCAGCAGAGACAGCCACTTATGTGCAACGCTGATGTTTGTGATGTTACGTGAAACACATTATGGACAAATTGTTACTTTTAAATACACAGCAAATCCCCCATATACACAAGCACAAGTTAGCAAATACAATACATTGTGTGCCACTACTTCTGCCATGCCACAGCAGGGACTGTGATAGTGATCAAAAACATGAGTGACTCACATTTATCCACAGATGGCCTCAGTATCCATAGATGGAAGCCAGTCTACTCACTGTACAACTTAGATGTGTGACTATGGTAGAAAAACAGGGTCAGAGTAATCCAAAGTTTATTTTGCACAAAAATGCACTACAATCACAGAAATGCACACTAGTCCTGAAAAGCTACATTAGTGACTGTTGTTTAAACTGAGCAAATGACAATTAATTTGCTTACATTCACAGATAGCCCCCAACCTACTGTTGTCTTACTTTTGTGTGCTCTTCAAATATTAGGTTATAATTAAAAAATGATGACCATGCAATGCATTTTAACTATGTTCTACACAAACAGTATCCACACATTAAGGTATTCCAAGTTGATTCACATGAATCACATTACTATTGAGAAGCTGGAATAATGAGCAAACAAAAGCAGTTAGTCATTTTACTGCACAGACAGCTGCACCAATTTCAGCTACTTTTTCTGTGTCACCTCAGATATCGAACTCTTACAAACTAAAAAAAAAACTAAATAAAGGCCGCACAATATTGCATACAATAATGCATCATATAACTGTCAATTACTTTGTATTAGAATCAAGTACAAAGGCCCACAATCTGGGACATATTTTAAATATTGCTGGAGTAACAGGTTTTACATTAGCATGCATTTTCTGAAGGATACAAAGTCTAAAAGTCAAGTGTCTGTCATTAGTGACTGTGACACTCAAAAACAGAAAACCAAACATTTTACTATATGTGATGCCCGTGCACTGGTCCAGCAATCAAGGAGCCTCAGTCCTCACCAATAACACCAGTGAGGGGCATCCACATAGAAGAGGATAACAAATACACACACAGGAAAGTACAATTTCCCCTTAAGAGCACACAGAGACCACAGTCAGTCTGGGGCTGGTTTCTCCCTTTCTCTCCAGATCCCCAATAAGACTCCCCAATGGCACAGCTATAGGGTTCAGATCTCAGCCTAGTGGGCAAGCTAAAATCTCCAGCACCCTCTCTTTTCAACCAGTGCTTCGTGTCCCTGCCCAAGTAGCTGACACACACACTTTGAGGTTAGAGTTATATACAACCAGACAGACACTCCTGGGGAAGGCTGGCACAGGTTCTCCAGCTATTCCCCTTTTACCCAGACTATAAGGTAGAAATCACTGCCACCACCCACTAATCTTTACCAGCTAGTAAAAAGGCCCTTATCAAAGGGTATCCAATTCTACTGTGCAATATTATTATTCAAATGGTAAGTGCCACTGAACAGTCAAGGCTTATTTGGAGTGACTTGGACAGTATCACTATATGCATGCAATGTACTCTAGAGCTTAAATTATCTCTACGCAAAACAGCCATGGTTGAAAGGTTTAAAATATTTAATAATAAATAAAAACACAAGACAATACTTCTTACTGCACAGTGCTACTCAAGAGTTCAGACACAGGAAAATGCATAAAATAATACAGTAGAATAGTTCTGACATCAATACAGAAAACAACTGTCTAATCTTCCTATTTCCTAGCCATTTCTAAAAGAGACACTGAAGTCTAAGATCCTACTTACATACAGAACACAGTTCTAAAATAAACTTACATATAGAGCAAAGAAGTGCTGGTGATGTTGGATGTTCTGAAGACAAATGCTAAATGCTCTGAGTCTCTCTGTCCCTAAATTGATAACACAGTACCACTGACTCATTTCAGATTACTTCATTATTTTCTGTTTCCTGGGCTAACAGAAGATCAGAGTGTAACAGCTCTTTTGATCTTGCAGCTGGTCAGGAAGCCAGAGCAATAAAAGACATTATACATGCAAATTCTGGCAATTAACTCTGGTCTCAAAACAATAGCCCGAATTCCTTCATCCAGACATCTCAGCTCCAAGCCCTAAGATCAAAGATAGTCATGAAATACTTGACCTATCAACAACAGTGCACTGTTGTTACATTTTTTGTAGTTCAACATCCAATACAGTCTTTTCACATTTAAGAGAACAAGCCTGTGGCTTATACTAATATTTACAAATGACATAATTATTTACAAAATTCTATCTGGCTAGGCTGGCAGCCTTCACATATCTTCCCCCCTGGAGAACTCAAACTAGTTTTTCCAGTGACCCCTGAGAAACCATGCTTGATATGGTTAGGTCTATCTGAGTATACATTACCCCATTCCCTGTCTTGAGAGCCCATCTGCGTTGGCATTGCTAATCCCACTGCAGTGCTGCACTGACATATGATATGCTTGCAACCCTAGGCTCCATCTTAGCAACTTGGCATTTTGCTGGCTGGCCATGTGTAACCATGTTAGGGGATTGTGGTCTGTAACTACAGTGAATTTTCTTCCATACAGATAAGGCTGAAGTTTCTGCACTGCCCACACTATGGCTAGATAGTCCTTTTCTACAGTTGCATAGCATTCCTCCCTGGGTTGGAGCCTGTGAATGAGATAAACCACTGAGTGCTCTTCTCCCTCTGATGAAATCTAGCTAATTACAACCCCCACCCCATGGTTTGAAGCATCCACCTGCACAATAAATTATTTTCTGTAATCTGGACTGGCTAACACAGGGGGTCCTCCCAAAGTTTCTTTAAGCTTCTGGAATGCCTGCTCACATGCTGGGGTCCACGCTACCTTATCTGGCCTGTTTTTCCTTGTCAGGTCCATGAAGGGAGTAGCTATGGTACTATAACTAGGGACAAACTTTGTGTAGTACCCTGCTGTCCCTAAGAATGCCCTCACCTGCTTTTTGGTAACAGGTGCAGGCCATACCTGAATGGCTTCTACTTTGGCAGCTTCTGGCCTGATCTTACCACTCCCCACTCTATATCCCAGGTAGGAGACTTCTGCCATACCACCTTCCATTTGCTGGGCTTAATGGTCAACCCTGCCCTCTGTAGTCTGGCCAGCACCTCCCTGACATGTTGAAGCTGCTCTTGCCAGGAATGGCTGTAGATGGCAATATCATCTAGGTAAGCAAGGGCAAACCCTCCTGCTCCTGCTAGGATGTGATCTACCAGCCTCTGGAAAGTCACTGGGGCATTTTTCATCCCAATGGGCATCTTTGTGAACTCATGCAAGCCAAATGGAGTTACAAAGGCTGATTTCTCTCTAGCACTGGGAGTCAAGGGCACCTGCCAGTAACCCTTGGTAAGATCAATGGTGGTAAGATACTTAGCCCCACCCAGCTGCTCTAGGGCCTCATCTGTCCTAGGCATGGGGTAAGCATCTGATTCTGTGTGATTATTTAATTTACTGTAGTCCACACAGAACCTGGTGCTGCCATCCTTCTTTGGCACCAGCACCACTGGGGAGGCCCAGGGACTGTTGGACTCTTGAATTACCCCTAGTTCCAACATCTCCTGTATCTCTCCCCTCAGAGTCTGTTTGACTCTCTCAGGCACCCTATAAGGGGCCTGCCTAATAGGTCTTTGGGGTATTGCATCCACCTGGTGCTGCACCAGGTAGGTGCACCCTGGTTTCTCAGTGAACATGTCCTCAAACACCTGTAACACTGCTCGGATTTCTCAGACCTGGGTAGGAGATAGCTGCTGGGACACTGCTACTCCTTCTACCGAGGTGTCAGTCCGAGCCTCACTGAGGAGATCAGTCCCCAGATCTCCCTCAGACTCCTTCTGCAAGCCACTGCAAATGCTCAGTACAAGGGCCTCCCTATCATGATAAAGTTTTATCATGTTAAAAAGGTACAATTTGTGCCCCTGCCTCCTGCCTAGCAGTTCTACCATGTAGTTAATATCACTTACCTTTCTTACCGCCTTGTAGGGCCCCTCCCAAGCTGCTTGCAGTTTGTTGTATCTGACAGGAATGAGAACCATTACCTGCTGCCTTACAGCATACTCTCTAGCTCGAGCATTACTGCCATACCATACCTTTTTCTGTTGTTGGGCTTCTGACAGTTTCTCCTGGGCCAAGCACAAGAGTTCCCTGAGCCTTGTCCTGAGGTTTAGGACATATGCCATCACAGACTCCTTGTGAGATTCACACACACCTTCCCACTCATCATAAATTAAATATAGAGATCCCCTCAGCCTAAGCCCATACAACAATTCAAAGGGTTAAAAAACCTGTGGATTCCTGGGGAACCTCTCTGTGAGCAAACGACAGATGGGGCAAATATTTGTCCCACTCCCTCTTAAACTGGTCTGCAAATGCCCGTAGCATGGATTTGATTGTAGAGTTTAACCTCTCAACAAGAGCATTAGTCTGGGGATGGTAGGGGTGATCTTCATGTGCTTCACCCCACAGTACTTCCACAGGCAAGCCAGCAGGTCTGACATGAAATAGGCACCTCTGTCAGTCCATATTTCATTTGGGAAACCTACCCTGCTGAAAATCTCTAACAAAGCATTTGCCACCTTTTTTGCCTCAATGGAGGACAAAGCCACTGCCTCAGGGTATCTTGTAGCATAATCTACTACCACTAGGATATACTTTTTCCCTGTGGAACTTGGGGTACTCAGAGGCCCTACAATATCCATAGCTATCCTCTGAAATGGCTCCTTAATCGCAGGCAAAGGCATCACAGGAGCTCTCACCTTTTCTCCTGCCTTGCCTACCTTTTAGCACTGCTCACAGGTCCTGCAGTACCCTGTTACATTTCTGGAAATTCCAGGCCAATAGAAGTTCTGCATAATATGTCTCTTTGTACGTTTTATGCCCCTATGACCTGTAAAGGGAATATCATGGGCTATGGCTAGAAGTGCCAGATGGTAGGCTCTAGGTACTACCAACTGCTGTACCCTCTCATGTTTTAGCCCTCCCTCAGTTGTCCACTCTTTATACAGTAACCCTTTGTCCCAGTATACAGATTCCCCCTTCCCTTGAGAATCAGGTGCCTTCCTAGCTACCTGCCTCAGGCCTTGCAATGTAGGGTCTGAGAGCTGAACCTCTCTGAACTCTATTTTGTAACCCTTCCCAGCTCCCCTTCCACAGGAAGTCTGGCATCCTCTGACAGTGGTGCCTCACTGTCAGACTGGGTACTACTATTCACCTCTACCTTTGCAGTCACTCTGTCCAAGGGAACATCAGTACCCACAAGCAGCTGTGGCTAACCTTCAATCTCACTGCTACAGCATAACTTCCTCCCTGAAGTAACCACCTCACCAGTCCTGGCTGCAAGTATGCGGTCTGTCTGGGTCTCCCCCAGGCTACCAGACCCACATGCCTGTCTCAAAGCCTGATTGCATATAACTGCATTAACACATAGTACTGCCTCATCAAAATCCTCACCCTATCAGGACATCTTCAGGATGGTAGTTCGGTACCCCTGTTGTCTCAAGACAACCTACTACTGGCATTTTGTCTTCTCCACTTACTGGGTCTCTCACCTTTTGTTCCCCACCTTACCTCAGTGGACATCTGTATGCCACATGGCCCCACTGGTTGCATTCAAAACATTTAACCCTTGGTGATGGACATGTACCTGGACTAGTGGCTTCCCCTGCTACTGGCAGATTTTGTTGGGGCAGTCTGGGCTGCCCACCAGTTATAAACTGTTTTTCCTTCATTGCAGGACTGAGTTTAGAAATTGGTGTACTGTGCATTATTATGGTACAGCATGAAAATGTAACATTAAAAACAGAATAACTGAAATACATAGAAGAAGAGGAAGGGGATGCTGTACAAAGAGGAAGTCCTGAGACGAATGGTAGCGCACGTTAGCTATAAAGGAGATGCCGTGCTACATCTCTTCAGTATCTAATACACACAGTTCTTTTGATGTGCTCTCAAAGGACAACCAGCATCATCCATCCTGATAACATCCCCATTATACAATGACACCCCCCCCCCATTAATATTCCAAAATATGCACACGGATTGGCCAGCATGCCCATTGTAAACCCCACAATATACCAACGGAAAAAGGTCCGGTCACCTGGACTTTTTTCTGTTGGTATAAATTGTCCAAAACCTTTTTTTTCAATAAATAAAAAAAAAGAAAAAAAAATATGGAGCAACGGAGACTTTCTTTTCTCTGTTGTTTCCATTTCAAAGCATTGATGTACTGGGTATGCATAAGAATGAAGGTCCCATATGCATGCGCAGTACATCAACACAAGGACGCAGTGTACCACCACCAGCGGAAGAACAGTAATGCACCGTTATACAAAGACATTATTTAAGAAAAGTAAGTATTTTTTTTCTTAAATAATGTCATTGTATAATGGCAATAACTGACTCTGTGGTAGTGGTATATTGAAATTTACCCACGGTTGGCTTTATTTAATCACTCGGGTTTCGCCCTCATGATTAAACCACGCCAGCCGTGGGTAAATCTTCAATATACCACACATCACATCATCGGTTATTGCTTAATTATTGCACTCAAGATTAAACTTGTTGCTAAACTACTTAGGAAAAATAGGAATTGTGGGAATAATATATGCAGAGAAGGAACAAGGCTTAAGAAGCAGGATTTAAATGAGCCATATAATGCTTAACTGACAATGACTGTGTAGATTATAAGTGATGCATAATGTTTGCAACTACAGTTGTTTCAATGGTGTATGTGATATATAGTGTTTGCAATTAAAGTGGTGTCAGTGTTGTTTGTTTTTCATTTATATAAATGTAAGATTGCTTATGTCGTGATAATTTAATAAAGATGTTTATTGGAAAAAGATTAAATTCTTTCCTTTATAGCTGCAAAACCTTTTTTTGATAAATGTATAAATAAGTATTTGCTATGGATATTTGTTAAAAGGAATTCTGAACAGTGAATGTGTGACAGAGAGAGTGGAACGTAGAATCTTAAGTGCAGTGCCTCTTGCAAAATGGAACAAGCAAACAAAATGTGAACCAATTACTAAAAATGAACCACTTACAAAACAGTAACAGCTTTAACTAGAAATCTCACAGCATGATTAATAACTTCTTCTTTGTATTCATAAAATATCCCTTTGATGAATTAACATGATTCAGAATTCTTTACCATGGGTATTTTCAGTGTGTAACAGGGGAAACAGTGATTTTTTAAGACTATCCCTTGTAAACAGGTGCAACTGGTATACATGAAGTTTAAGACTTGAAATGAGGACTCTTCCTCATAAATAGCAAAACAAACTAAGCTGATAGGCACTTTCCCTATTGCCTTTTTTTCAGCACTCCAACCATGAGGTTAACACTTTTGTTATTTATAAAAGAAAAAAAATGTAATGTCACTACAAGCTCAAACAGATATATAGTACACCACTTCCCACTGATTTGCTGTAATATATGCCTTCTTTTCCTTAACTATCACCATTGCCCATGGGCCTGCTGCTTTTTCATTGGTTGTCTGCTGTGTGCCTTTAAAGAAAAACTTAAAGTTGTAGGCAGTTAAGTCTGAAAACGAAGCTTTGTAACTGGCTTAAAGGCTTTGGATGCAATATAACTGCTAGCACTTGCAGCTGCTTTAATTCAATAACATGAAGTCAGACTACGGTACTTTCATTATTTAGGTAACCGCTGCACTGCAGAGTAAATGACCATGTACAAGTGTCTGGTCATGGCTATGTCAGTGAGCAGATACGTATAAATGGACGTGCTACTCTGCGGTACAAACATATTTTACAAAATTTAGATTTAGTCTTCATGGGCCTTCTTAATGCATGGGCTCAATGTGACTGCCCCAAGCACCCTTATTATCATCCATCACTGACTGCAAATATTGGTCAGAGAGTTCCACAGACAATAGGCTACAGATCTGAAAAATGACCGGAGCAAAACCACGAGAGTTCAAAGAAATACTCTGGGCTTTAGCACCTCAGGAAGAGGGGGAAATAGGTGGAGTCAAAGAAGAATGGAAGTGTCTCAGAACAGACTGTGAAAATGATGGAACAGATGTGCTGATAAGCGAGGTATGGAAATAAAATATGTAAGGAAAGCTGCAGCCTGGATGTAGAAGTCCAGGATGTTACTGAAAGAAAAAAGGAAGAAGTGTGAGCAAGGAAAGACAAAATAGTAAGAGAGGGAATACTGGTTGGCTAAGAGAGTAAATGGAATAACAAAGAAGGAGGCATAAGAAAAACTCTACTAACCTCTACAAAGTGTCTCAGCAGATGGCACAAAGAAGATCTACTGGGCTGCTATACAATGACAGAAAGACAAGGAAAGTTGGCAGATGCCATTCATAAAGGAGGCCAAAAGTAATCTGCTTACTAGTCTGGAGGACATTGAAGGCAGATGGAAGAAGTACTTAGGAAGCTTCTGACTGAAGAAAAGTCTACACAAGCTGTACTGCTGCATGTACAGCCTGCAATGAAAGAGGAAGGAGAAACTACCCTAGAAGTATAACGTGCCCTAAGGAAAAAGAAGTCAAGGAAGAAGCCAGGCTCAGATGATGTCAGGGCAGGTATGATCAAGATGCTGGGAGAACTGGAGGGAAATGGCTCCTGGGGTTACTCACTGCACTATGGAGACAGAGACATTGAGAACAGAGAGAAAAGCATATCCCAGAGGACTGGAGAAAATGCATTCTAGTGTCAGTGCACAAGAACAAAATGGGCAATCATAACTGTGGGCAGTACAGAGTTATCAAACATGTCAGAAGGCAGGAAAAGTGACGGAGGGGTGACTGATAGATGAATATACAGCGCGGTACAAAGTAAGATGGGAGACAAGCAGTTCTGATTCAGATCATGATACAGCACAACTGACCTGATATTATATGGCCACCAAAGGACTGTTTGTAGTAAACCATAAGATGAACAAGCCAGCACGTAAAATGAACACTCTTTTTTAATAGAATAAAACACAAAGTCAAATGCTCTAGCATCTCGGATGTAACAAGCCTTTTACAGAGTACATTTCAAATGCTTATACACTGTTCTTAAATACCCCTCCTATTTAATTAACCATTAATCAATCGATCAATTACAAACTACTTTAAACCTGCTGGGAAAAGAGTATTACATTTTAAAATGGAAATTGATTCTTTTTCCTCAGCTGCTTTTTAACATCACATAACGTTATTTTTTCTAGTGCTACTTGCTCTAGAATTGTTGCTTGCAATCCAGATGGGTCCCCATTATGTACTTGTGAAAAATGGACTGCTATCAGATTAAATTCACTACCTTTTCTGAAGTCCCTAACATGCTCTTTTAAACTCACTGCAAAACTTCTTAATACAGGGTCCAACTGGGTATTCCAAACCTTGGAAAAAGCATTTGACAAGGTCCCAAGAAAGCTGATAGGGGCAGTTATGTGATGGTTTGAAGTCCCAGAAAAATTAATAGTTGGTGCAGGCAATATGCAAGGATCCAGTGGAAAAAGTAGGGTCCTGATTCACAGAGGGGTTCCCAGTGGGAGTAGGTCTGCATTAGGGGGCACAGTTCTTTGCCCACTGCTAATTGTGCTGGTGATGGACTACATCAGCAAAAGGGTTGGAGGGGACATGCCAACAAAGCTGCTGTATGCAGACAATGCGACATTACAAGCAGACTCTGAAGAGGAACTTCACCAACTGATAGGGGAATGGAATGCAATATCGAAGGCACTTGGAATGAAACTGAATACGACTGTGGTCAGAGCAATAAATCAGGGAAATCAGAAGAACCTTAAAACTGAGATAGACTGGAAGACAGTGGAACAGGCCAACAGCCGCAAGTATCTGGAAGGGTTTAGTTAAGGAGAAGAGCAGTCTGAAAGAGTAGGTCAAAGCTAGAATCAGAGGTGCTGCTGCCAGCTGACACCAAATGCCATGGGTAATATGTGACACAAGAATGCCAGAGAAGGACTTTTATATGGCAAAGATACCTGGGCAGTAAAGGTAGAACTGCTGAGGAAACGAGGTGATAGATCTGAAGTTGTAGGATGTACTCTTGGGACAGACAAAGAAATGAGGACCTCAGAGTAGAAGCTAATGTAGTTCCAATTGTAGAGATGGTCAAAGAGAAGAGACTGTGATTGTTTGGTCACATGTATAGGAAAGACGAAGACAATTTGTCAAAGCAGATTTGGGAGAGCAAGAAAGAAAGGAAGAAAGAAAAGATGAGATAAGGATGGCAGGTCAAGAGACGGATTGTCTGTGAGAAACCTGACTCTGGATAAGGAGAGGTGTGCACAGTTACAGGGCACCCCGACCCCATGAAGTGTGCAGTTACAGGGCACCCCAACCCCATGCAGTGTGTAGTTACAGGGCACCCCAACCCCATGAAGTGTGCACAGTTACAGGGCACCCCAACCCCATGAAGTGTGCAGTTACAGGGCACCCCAACCCCATGAAGTGTGCACAGTTACAGGGCACCCCCAACCCCATGAAGTATGCAGTTACAGGGCACCCCAACCCCATGAAGTGTGCAGTTACAGGGCACCCCAACCCCATGAAGTGTGCAGTTACAGGGCACCCCGACCCCATGAAGTGTGCACAGTTACAGGACACCCCAACCCCATGAAGTGTGCACAGTTACAGGGCACCCCAACCCCATGAAGTGTGCAGTTACAGGGCACCTCGACCCCATGAAGTGTGCACAGCTACAGGGCACCCCAACCCCATGAAGTGCGCTCAGTTACAGGACACCCCAACCCCATGAAGTGTGCACAGTTACAGGGCACCTCAACCCCATGAAGTGTGCACAGTTACAGGGCACCTCAACCCCATGAAGTGTGCAGTTACAGGGCACCCCAACCCCATGAAGTGTGCACAGTTACAGGGCACCCCAACCCCACGAAGTGTGCACAGTTACAGGGCACCCCAACCCCATGAAGTGTGCACAGTTACAGGGCACCCTAACCCCATGAAGTATGCAGTTACAGGGCACCCCAACTCCATGAAGTGTGCAGTTACAGGGCAACCCAACCCCATGAAGTGTGCAGTTACAGGGTACCCCAACGCCATGAAGTGTGCAGGTACAGGGCACCCCAACCCAATGAAGTGTGCAGTTACAGGGCACCCCAACCCCATGAAGTGTGCACAGTTACAGGGCACCCCAACCCCATGAAGTGTGCACAGTTACAGGGCCCCCCAACCCCATGAAGTGTGCAGTTACAGGGCACCCCAACCCCATGAAGTGTGCAGTTACAGGGCACCCCAACCCCATGAAGTGTGCAGTTACAGGGCACCCCAACCCTATGAAGTGTGCACAGTTACAGGGCACCTCAACCCCATGAAGTGTGCAGTTACAGGGCACCTCAACGCCATGTAAAAATGGGAAAAGGGGGGGTTGATGATGATGGGTCTATATTAAAAGACTGAAACCTCATGTGAATCCCTAAACACCGACACATAAATAGTGAACCACAAGAACACCAAACGTCCTGAAGCACGAAATTCGAAATACTGAATTGCCATAGTTGTCCCTTATCCAATATAGCTCCCTAACGTAAAGGTACAATAGTTACTGACCTTAGGGTTAGGGTGCGGGTTAAGGTAAGTGCATATATAGTAATACATGCAACTTACACTTTAGGGTTAGAAGTAGGGTTAAGTTAAGTGCATATATAGTAATATAGTTTTGTAGATGAATATATACGTAAATTACACTTTTCCCATACTTGGGTGGTGTTTGTTTATAGTTAGATACATTTGTGGGTAAAGCATGTTTGATTAGGATATGGGATATATGGGTGAAGTGTAGATATGGGGAAGTGTGGATTATTTATTTTGTTTGTGTAGGTAGTACGTAGCGGGCGGTGGAGTTGACCAAGTATGGAAATTCGATATTTTGAATTTCGCGCTTCAGGACGTTCATTGTTCTTGCGATTCGCTATTTATGTGTTGGCGTTTAGGGATTCGCGTAAGTGAGGTTTTGGTGTTTTAATATAGACCCGATATGGGGAAGTGTGGATTATTTATTTTGTTTGGGTAGGTAGTATGTAGTGGGTGGTGGAGTTGGCCAAATATGGCAATTCAGTATTTCAAATTTCTCGCTTCAGGACATTCGGTGTTCTTGCGGTTCACTATTTATGTGTGGGTGTGGATTCACATAAGTGAGGTTTCGGTGTTTTAATATAGATCGGCTAAGACTACCTGCAATCAACTGGACGTATAAGTGAATTTAAGTAAATCTTTATCTGCACTTTTTTCAAATAATACAGCATTTAAATTGATTTATTTGTGTTGCATTGAATACTATCTAGCTGGAAGTTGTGACTCTGTTTTTTCAGTTAGTTCCCCACCCACCCTCTTTGCTTTTGTTTTGGTGTTAATCTTGGTGGCTTTGAAACTGCCCGCCCCTCTTGTAAATTTGCATTTGGATACTCCTCCTGGGTCCATCTCATTTGCTCACTTAAAAATAAATTGCACTTTATTCAGCTGCTTTCACTGTATTTGTGTTTCTTCCTACTTTATTACTTTAGTTTGCTTTTGCATCATCTTAAAAGTACTCAGTTGTATTTATTACTGCTTGGTGTAACTATCATTCTAAGCCTTTTGGTTTAAACACTTGGACTTCAGACCAGTTGTTTTACATTAAGAAGGTTTGTGGTCTGCACTGTTGTAGCAGGACAGGTAGCTTACATCCTTCTAAGTTGGGAACTGCTGACTGAAGGCTCAGTGTCTGTTATTCTAAAGTGTATTAATTCTGGTTTAAGCACTTGGGCTTCAGGCCAGTTATTTTACATTAAGAAGGTTTGTGGTCTGCACTCTTGTGGGAGGAGAGGCTGGACTCTGCCCTTCTGAGCTGGGAATTTCTGGTTAAGGGCTTATAGTGCCTGCATATTTGAACTGTTTCATACTGAAATTGGTGTGCCTTGTTTGCTGTAGCATAGACTAGATCCAGGCCTGCTGAATCTAGCTTTGTTTGTATAACTTGAGCACTAATCTAGGCCTTCTTAAAATTATTCAATTGTATTTATTACTGCTTGGTAGTAACCTGATTAAAGTGTAGCTATCATTCTAAGCCTTTTGGTTTAAGCACTTGGGCTTCAGACCAGTTGTTTTACATTAAGAAGCTTTGTGGTCTGCACTGTTGTGGCAGGACAGGTAGCTTACATCCTTCTAAATTGGGAACTGCTGATTGAAGGCTCAGTGTCTGTTATTCTAAAAGTGTATTAGTTCTGGTTTAAGTAATTGGGCTTCAGGCCAGTCATTTTACATTAAGAAGGTTTGTGGTCTGCACTCTTGTGGGAGGAGGGGCTGGACTCTGCCCTTCTGAGCTGGGAATTTCTGGTTAGAGGCTTATAGTGCCTGCATATTTGAACTGTTTCTTACTGAAATTGGTGTGCCTTGTTTGCTGTCACATAAACTAAATTCAGGCCTGCTGAATCTAGCTTTGTTTTTATAACATGAGCACTAATCCAGGCCTTCTTTTTTGGAGAAGGTTCCCCTGCACCCCAGTGGCAGGAGTATGCAATTAGAACTTGTCTGATTGAAGAATACAGGAACAGGGCTCAGTTTTGAGATTTTTTTACTGGTTAATTGGGTAATTTGTTTAAAAGGCTTTTCTGATTGCTTGTAGTCATCTAAAGTTGTTTTAAGTGTATTTTTACTGTTTGTAGACCTTTAAAGCTGTTTTAAGTGTATTTTTTACTGTTTTTGCCTTATTGTTCAAAAACAATTTTCCTTGTTTCCCACCTTTCTAAGCTAGTATAGTCCAGTTTTCAGGCTAGTGCTGAATTCAGGGCTGTGTTACAATTTTCTGAGTTGCCCATAACTTACTTGGATAGAAGGAGGTTTCTCTGTTCATCTGTGAGAGAGGGAGCTTTGAGCAGCCATCTGTCCCTGGAGGAGTGGTTCCAGCCCAGATGTTAGTAGTTTATAGGCCATTTTCGGCTAATTTCTATCTCTTTCATGTCCCTGCTGTAAAAACCATGTTTGCACGGTTTTGCATGTCCGGGCAGCGCCGGTTAGCTAGGGCTAAATTATTCCAGCTCCACCAAGTCTCCTCTTCAGTTTTTCCCTTGAAAGTAGTATAACTCTCAACCTAAGCACTTAGAAAGCAGCCTACAGTCCAGCACTTGCTCAGACCTAATAGCAAGCACTAATATACCCCGACACTTGATTGCCCAGCAGGGCATGGCTCATTATTCACCCCTCACCAACCAAGTGACTAAGCAGCCACCCTACTATTCAGGCATGACCAAAGGGCAATTTCAGGTATACTCTCCAGTTCAGCTGGTGAACCTGGGTATCCTGAGGCAATGTTACAACTGCCTCATGTACACAGACAACCCTCTCCTCCTACCACAAAATATTAACATATGCGAGAGATGCAATTATATAGCTAAACTGGAAGCTAAGCTCTCTCCACCCAAGACTGGAACAGGCAGTCATGAGGAGAAGGTTAACACTTGCACCACACATCCAGCCTCACATAGACATACTAAACCAGCACTGGCAAAAAATACACATAAATACACAAAATCATACTCGGAGGTTCTAAATAAAAACCTGCAAAAGCATCAGAGACTTCCAAAGCAGACACTCAAAAAACCTGCACCTCCCATCACAAACCAGACAACACATAAAACACAAAATCAGTGTGCCGCACAATCACAGCCCTGAAGGTGAAATAACATACCTAACACACTAGTAATAGGTGACTCTATAGTCAGGCACACTGATGTCCCACTCACTAGGCAGGACAAGGAGAAGGTTACTGTTAGCTGCCTGTCAGGAGCCAGAATCTGACACATAACACAAGCACTCAGGTCACTCCAGAACAAGTACAAATATGACTCTGTCATTGTTCATGTTGGTGTGAATGACCTGAGACGTACCTCCCTGGACTACATGAAAAGAGACATGGAAGAGCTCTCTGATCATGTAGCCCAGGTGGGTATGACCCTGACCCTGAGTAGCATCCTGCCCTCACCAAGAATAATACCTCTGTATAAAGAAAAAAATGATCAATTTTAACAATTGGCTAAGCTTCTGGTGTCATTCAAAGGGGATCCAGTGTCTGTCAGCCTGGGACAACATGCTTGACAAGCCTCGTTGCTTCGCAAGAGATGTCTTACACCTGTCACCCCTAGGCTTTCGAATACTGGCCAAGGCTCTTGCTGCCCCCATAGTGCCTTTTTTAGGCAAGGCTCAAAAGTCAAACCCACCTCCGTAAGCAGCACAAATAAAAAAAATGAGGGTTATGCTACTCAACACCAGGAGTATAAATCTCAAAATGCATGCGCTCAAAGCACTCCTCAGTATGGAGAACATCGACATCTGTGCAGTAACTGAAACCTGGTTCAAGGCTCCACAGAGCACCCCAGCACTACCAGGCTGCAACTCATACCACACAGTTTGGCCACAGAATATGGACCGAAACACAAAAGGAGGGGGTGTATCCATATTCATCAAGGATACCTACACCTCCAGGTTACTGGTGCAGCATGATACCTCTGAGATCATCCATGTGCAACTAACATCGGGCACATCTGCAATGCAAATTGTGGCCTGCTACAGATCACCCTCCATGACCCAGTACCACCACTCCACCTTTCTAGAGACACTGGAAAACATGAAGATCCTACAGAACACCCTGATATTGAGTGATTTCAATTACCCTACTGTTAACTGGGAAATCTACTCAAGTACAAACTCCCAGGTCCAGCGCTTCCTGGAATTTATCAACTCAAATGCCCTGGATCAGCTGGTAAACTCCCCTACCAGAGGTGAAAACATATTGAACCTGGCCATCACCAACATGGGCGACAGGTGTTCTGCACCGGAGATCAACCCGTCACTGGTTAGATCAGACCATAAACTAATCAGTCTGGATGTCCACACCACACCACCACCCCCAACTAAGGAAACCACAGTGAAAAACTTTTCTATAGCAAACTTCACCTTACTTAAGACAGAGGTGGTAAGTTTCACAGCCCCCACGCTAAAGGATAACAGTGTCCAAGATGTAGGAAACTTTACAAATGCACTCTATGAGCCGTCCCTAGCAAAACCAAGACTCACTCCCCTAACAGAAGAAAAACAGTCTGGTGGACCCCTGCCATAAACCGGCTATACAACAGAAGGAGGAAACTAGTTCAGAAAAAAAGCAAATCCCAAGAAGGAAAGACATCCCTGATCAGTATCAGTAAGAAACTAAGGTCCCTCATAAAATCATCCAAGGCTAACTTCGAAAGAAAAATATCCAAGGATTCGAAAGATAACCACAAAGCCTTCTTTAGCTATGTCAAGAATCTAAGTGGCAAATCACAGATATGCTCTGAGCTCCTGCAAAATAGCACAAAATATACTGAACCTACTGATATTGCCAACATCCTGGCAGATAGATTCAGTGCAATCTTCACCCCCCCACCCCCAAAAGGGCCCACAACAATACTGGAAAAGTGTAGTGTCCCGGAAGTCACAGATGCACAGGTGAAAACAGCCCTTTCAAAAGCCAAAAGCACAGTGTCAATGGGGCCAGATGGTGTCCCAGGCTGTGTCTTGCACGAACTACAGAACAAACTAACCCCCCACCTAAACACACTGTTCAACCTCAGCCTCTCCACAGGCTATGTGCCCATAGAATGGCGCACCGCAATGGTTATTCTGCTCCACAAAGGAGGGGCCACAATTGACCCTGGTAACTATCACCCTATAAGCATGACTAGCCCGGTCTGTGAGGCTATGGAGCGCATCATCATGGAACTCATTAACAAAGACATTGGGAACCTCCAAACACTTGACCCGACCCAGTTCGGCTTTGTTAAGGGTAGATCATGCCTACTAAACCTGGTTGACTTCTTTGAGACAGTCACCAAGGCCATAAATGAGGGGTAGGTGGTTCACACAACCTACCTTGACCTCACACCATTCCCCACTCGGAAATTATAGAAAAACTTACCAGCCTAAGCATAAACCCCTACGTCATGAGATGCCATCTGGCTTACAGACAGAACTCACACGGTAAGAATAGTGGTCTCCAGGTCTGACTCTAAACCAGTCACAAG